>NW_027327024.1:600000-807908 GCF_047675955.1 Chlorocebus sabaeus | reverse complement strand
TTCCTTTTTCACCATTGCCCTCAATGGGCTTCCAAATATCCCTTTGCCAATTCCACAAGAACAGCCTTAGCGAAAGGCTTCTTGAAGGGAAAGATATAACTCTGTGAGATGAATTCACAGAACACAGAACAGTTTCTGATAAAGCTTCTTTCCAGTTTTGAATGGAAGATATTTCCCTTTTCACCATAGCCCTCTATGGGCTTCCAAATATCCCTTTGCCAATTCCACAAGAACAGCCTTAGCGAAAGGCTTCTTGAAGGGAACGATGTAACTCTGTGAGATGAATTAACAGAACACAGAGCAGTTTCTCAGAAAGCTTCTTTCCAGTTTTGAACAGAGGATATTTCGTTTTTCACCATAGCCCTCTATGGGCTTCCAAATATCCCTTTGCCAATTCCACCAGAACAGCCTTACCGAAAGGCTTCTTGAACGGAAAGATGTAACTCTGTGAGAGGAATTAACAGAACAGAGAGCAGTTTCTCAGAAAGCTTCTTTCCAGTTTTGAACGGAAGATATTTCCTTTTTCATCATAGCCCTCTATGGGCTTCCAAATATCCCTTTGCCAATTCCACAAGAACAGCCTTAGCGAAAGGCTTCTTGAAGGGAAAGATGTAACTCTGTGAGATGAATTAACAGAACACAGAGCAGTTTCTCAGAAAGCTTCTTTCCAGTTTTGAACGGGAGACATTTCCTTTTTCACCGTAGCCCTCTATGGGCTTCCAAATATCCCTTTGCCAATTCCACAAGAACAGCCTTATCGAAAGGCTTCTTGAAGGGAAAGATGTAACTCTGTGAGATGAATTAAGAGAACACAGAGCAGTTTCTCAGAAAGCATCTTTCCAGTTTTGAACGGAAGATATTTCCTTTTTCACCATAGCCCTCTATGGTCTTCCTAATATCCCTTTGCCAATTCCACAAGAACAGCCTTAGCGAAAGGCTTCTTGAAGGGAAAGATGTAACTCTGAGAGATGAATTCACAGAACACAGAGCAGTTTCTCATAAAGCTTCTTTCCAGTTTGAACGGAAGATATTTCCTTTTTCACCATAGCCCTCTATGGGCTTCCAAATATCCCTTTGCCAATTCCACCAGAACAGCCTTAGCGAAAGGCTTCTTGAAGGGAAAGATGTAACTCGGTGAGATGAATTAACAGAACACAGAGCAGTTTCACCGAAAGCTTCTTTCCAGTTTTGAGCGGAAGATATTTCCTTTTTCAGCATAGCCCTCTATGAGCTTCCAAATATCAATTTGCCAATTCCACAAGAACAGCCTTAGCGAAAGTCTTCTTGAAGGGAAATATGTAACTAAGTGAGATGAATTAATAGAACACAGAGCAGTTTCTCAGAAAGCTTCTTTCCAGTTTTGAACGGAAGATATTTCCTTTTTCACCATAGCCCTCTAAGGGCTTCCAAATATCCCTTTGCCAATTCCACAAGAACAGCCTTGTCGAAAGGCATCTTGAAGGGAAAGATGTAACTCTATGAGATGAATTAACAGAACACAGAGCAGTTTCTCAGAAAGCTTCTTTCCAGTTTTGAACGGAAGATATTTCCTTTTTCACCATGGCCCTCTATGGGCTTCCAAATATCCCTTTGCGAACGCCACAAGAACAGCCTTAGCGAAAGGCTTCTTGAAAGGAAAGATGTAACTCTGTGAGATGAATTAACAGAACACAGAGCAGTTTCTCAGAAAGCTTCTTTCCAGTTTTGAATGGGAGATATTTCCTTTTTCACCATAGCCCTCTATGGGCTTCAGAATATCCCTTTGCCAATTCCACAAGAACAGCCTTAGCGAAAGGCTTCTTGAAGGGAAAGATGTAACACTGTGAGATGAATTAACAGAACACAGAGCAGTTTCTCAGAAAACTTCTTTCCAGATCTGAATCCAAGATATTTCGTTTTTCACCATAGCCCTCATTGGGCTTCCAAATATCCCTTTGCCAATTCCAAAAGAACAGCCTTAGCGAAACGCTTCTTGAAGGGAAAGATGTAACTCTGTGAGATGAATTAAGAGAACACAGAGCAGTTTCTCAGAAAGCTTCTTTCCAGTTTTGAACGAAAGATATTTCCTTTTTCACCATAGCCCTCTATGGGCTTCCAAATATCCCTTTGCCAATTCCACAAGAACAGCCTTAACGAAAGGCTTCTTGAAGGGAAAGATGTAACTCTGTGAGATGAATTAACAAAACACAGAGCAGTTTCTCAGAAAGCTTCTCTCCAGTTTTGAAAGGAAGATATTTCCTTTTTCACCATAGCCCTCTATGGGCTTCCAAATATCCCTTTGCCAATTCCACAAGAACAGCCTTAGCGAAAGGCTTCTTGAACGGAAACATGTAACTCTGTGAGATGAATTAACAGAACACAGAGCAGTTCATCAGAAAGCTTCTTTCCAGTTTTTAACGGAAGATATTTCCTTTTTCACCATAGCCCTCTATGGGCTTCCAAATATCCCTTTGCCAATTCCACAAGAACAGCCTTAGTGAAAGGCTTCTTGAAGGGAAAGACGTAACTCTGTGAGACGAATTCACAGAACACAGAGCAGTTTCTCAGAAAGCTTCTTTCCAGTTTTGAACGGAAGATATTTCCTTTTTCACCATAGCCCTCTATGGGCTTCCAAATATCCCTTTGCCAATTCCACAAGAACAGCCTTAGCGAAAGGCTTCTTGAAGGGAAATATGTATCTCTGTGAGATGAATTAACAGAACACAGAGCAGTTTCTCAGAAAGCTTCTATCCAGTTTTGAACGGAAGATATTTCCTTTTTCACGATAGCCCTCTATGGGCTTCCAAATATCCCTTTACCAAATCCACAAGAACAGCTTTAGCGAAAGGCTTCTTGAATGGAAAGATGTAACTCTCTGAGATGAATTAAGAGAACACAGAGCCGTTTCTCAGAAAGCTTCTTTCCAGTTTTGAACGGAAGATATTTCCTTTTTCACCATAGCCCTCTATGGGCTTCCAAATATCCCTTTGCCAATTCCACAAGAACAGCCTTAGCGAAAGGCTTCTTGAAGGGAAAGATGTAACTCTGTGAGATGAATTAACAGAACTCAGAGCAGTTTCTCAGAAAGCTTCTTTCCAGTTTTGAACCGAAGATATTTGCTTTTTCACCATAGCCCTATATGGGCTTCCAAATATCCCTTTGCCAATTCCACAAGAACAGCCTTAGCGAAAGGCTTCTTGAAGGGAAAGATGTAACTCTGTGAGATGAATTAACAGAACACAGAGCCGTTTATCAGAAAGCTTCTTTCCAGTTTTGAACGGAAGATATTTCCTTTTTCACCATAGCCCTCTAAGGGCTTCCAAATATCCCTTTGCCAATTCAACAAGAACAGCCTTGTCGAAAGGCATCTTGAAGGGAAAGATGTAACTCTATGAGATGAATTAACAGAACACAGAGCAGTTTCTCAGAAAGCTTCTTTCCAGTTTTGAACGGAAGATATTTCCTTTTTCACCATGGCCCTCTATGGGCTTCCAAATATCCCTTTGCGAACTCCACAAGAACAGCCTTAGCGAAAGGCTTCTTGAAAGGAAAGATGTAACTCTGTGAGATGAATTAACAGAACACAGAGCAGTTTCTCAGAAAGCTTCTTTCCAGTTTTGAATGGGAGATATTTCCTTTTTCACGATAGACCTCTATGGGCTTCAGAATATCCCTTTGCCAATTCCACAAGAACAGCCTTAGCGAAAGGCTTCTTGAAGGGAAAGATGTAACACTGTGAGATGAATTAACAGAACACAGAGCAGTTTCTCAGAAAACTTCTTTCCAGATCTGAATCCAAGATATTTCGTTTTTCACCATAGCCCTCATTGGGCTTCCAAATATCCCTTTGCCAATTCCAAAAGAACAGCCTTAGCGAAAGGCTTCTTGAAGGGAAAGATGTAACTCTGTGAGATGAATTAAGAGAACACAGAGCAGTTTCTCAGAAAGCTTCTTTCCAGTTTTGAACGAAAGATATTTCCTTTTTCACCATAGCCCTCTATTGGCTTCCAAATATCCCTTTGCCAATTCCACAAGAACAGCCTTAACGAAAGGCTTCTTAAAGGGAAAGATGTAACTCTGTGAGATGAATTAAGAAAACACAGAGCAGTTTCTCAGAAAGCTTCTCTCCAGTTTTGAAAGGAAGATATTTCCTTTTTCACCATAGCCCTCTATGGGCTTCCAAATATCCCTTTTCCAATTCCACAGGAACAGCTTTAGCGAAAGGCTTGCTGAATGGAAAGATGTAACTCTGTGAGATGAATTAAGAGAACACAGAGCCGTTTCTCAGAAAGCTTCTTTCCAGTTTTGACAGGAAGATATATCCTTTTTCACCATAGCCCTCTATGGGCTTCCAAATATCCCTTTGCCAATTCCACAAGAACAGCCTTAGTGAAAGGCTTCTTGAAGGGAAAGACGTAACTCTGTGAGACGAATTCACATAACACAGAGCAGTTTCTCAGAAAGCTTCTTTCCAGTTTTGAACGGAAGATATTTCCTTTTTCACCATAGCCCTCTATTGGCTTCCAAATATCCCTTTGCCAATTCCACAAGAACAGCCTTAGCGAAAGGCTTCTTGAAGGGAAAGATGTAACTCTGTGTGGTGAATTAAGAGAACACAGAGCCGTTTCTCAGAAAGCTTCTTTCCAGTTTTGAACGGAAGATATTTCCTTTTTCACCATAGCCCTCTATGGGCTTCCAAATATCCCTTTTCCAATTCCACAGGAACAGCCTTAGCGAAAGGCTTCTTGAAGGGAAAGATGTAACTCTGTGAGATGAATTAACAGAACACAGAGCAGTTTCTCAGAAACCTTCTTTCCAGTTTTGAACGGAAGATATTTCATTTTCCAGCATAGCGCTCTATGGGCTTCCAAATATCCCTTTGCCAGTTCCACCAGAACAGCCTTAGCGAAAGGCTTCTTGAAGGGAAAGATGTAACTCTGTGAGATGAATTAACAGAACACAGAGCAGTTTCTCAGAAAGCTTCTTTCCAGTTTTGAACCGAAGATAATTCCGTTTTCACCGTAGTACTCTATGGGCTTCCAAATATCCCTTTGCCAATTCCAAAAGAACATCCATAGCGAAAGGCTTCTTGAAGGAAAAGACGTAACTCTGAGAGATGAATTCACAGAACACAGACCAGTTTCTCATAAAGCTTCTTTCCAGTTTGAACGGAAGATATTTCCTTTTTCACCATAGCCCTCTATGGGCTTCCAAATAACCCATTGCCAATTCCACAAGAACAGCCTTAGCGAAAGGCTTCTTGAAGGGAAAGATGTAACTCTGTGAGATGAATAAACAGAACACAGAGCGGTTTCTCAGAAAGCTTCTTTCCAGTTTTGAACGGAGGATATTTCCTTTTTCACCATAGCCCTCTATGGGCTTCCAAATATCCCTTTGCCAATTCCACCAGAACAGCCTTGGCGAAAGGCTTCTTGAAGGGAAAGATGTAACTCTGTGAGATGAATTAACAGAACACAGAGCAGTTTCTCAGAAAGCTTCTTTCCAGTTTTGAACGGAGGATATTATCTTTTTCACCATAGCCCTCTATGGGCTTCCAAATATCCCTTTGCCAATTCCACAAGAACAGCCTTAGCGAAAGGCTGCTTGAAGGGAAAGATGTAACTCTGTGAGATGAATTAACAGAACACAGAGCAGTTTCTCAGAAAACTTCTTTCCAGATTTGAATGCAAGATATTTCCTTTTTCACCATAGCCCTCATGGTCTTCCAAATATCCCTTTGCCAATTCCACAAGAACAGCCTTAGTGAAAGGCTTCTTGAAGGGAAAGATGTAACTCTGTGAGATGAATTAACAGACACAGAGCAGTTTCTCAGAAAGCTTCTTTCCAGTTTTGAACGGAAGATATTTCCTTTTTCACCATAGCCCTCTATGTTCTTCCAAATATCCCTTTGCCAATTCCACAAGAACAGCCTTAGCGAAAGGCTTCTTGAAGGGAAAGATGTAACTCTGTGAGATTAATTAACAGAACACAGAGCAGTTTCTCAGGAAGCTTCTTTCCAGTTTTGAACGGAAGTTATTTCCTTTTTCACCCTAGCCCTCTATGGTCTTATAAAGATCCCTTTGCCAATTCCACAAGAACAGCCTTAGCGAAAGGCTTCTTGAAGGGAAAGATGTAACTCGGTGAGATGAATTAACAGAACACAGAGCAGTTTCACCGAAAGCTTCTTTCCAGTTTTGAGCGGAAGATATTTCCTTTTTCAGCATAGCCCTCTAAGAGCTTCCAAATATCAATTTGCCAATTCCACAAGAACAGCCTTAGCGAAAGTCTTCTTGAAGGGAAATATGTAATTAAGTGAGATGAATTAACAGAACACAGAGCAGTTTCTCAGAAAGCTTCTTTCCAGTTTTGAACGGAAGATATTTCCTTTTTCACCATAGCCCTCTAAGGGCTTCCAAATATCCCTTTGCCAATTCCACAAGAACAGCCTTGTCGAAAGGCATCTTGAAGGGAAAGATGTAACTCTATGAGATGAATTAACAGAACACAGAGCAGTTTCTCAGAAAGCTTCTTTCCAGTTTTGAACGGAAGATATTTCCTTTTTCACCATGGCCCTCTATGGGCTTCCAAATATCCCTTTGCGAACGCCACAAGAACAGCCTTAGCGAAAGGCTTCTTGAAAGGAAAGATGTAACTCTGTGAGATGAATTAACAGAACACAGAGCAGTTTCTCAGAAAGCTTCTTTCCAGTTTTGAATGGGAGATATTTCCTTTTTCACCATAGCCCTCTATGGGCGTCAGAATATCCCTTTGCCAATTCCACAAGAACAGCCTTAGCGAAAGGCTTCTTGAAGGGAAAGATGTAACACTGTGAGATGAATTAACAGAACACAGAGCAGTTTCTCAGAAAACTTCTTTCCAGATCTGAATCCAAGATATTTCGTTTTTCACCATAGCCCTCATTGGGCTTCCAAATATCCCTTTGCCAATTCCACAAGAACAGACTTAGCGAAAGGCTTCTTGAAGGGAAAGATGTAACTCTGTGAGATGAATTAGCAGAACACAGAGCAGTTTCTCAGAAAGCTTCTTTCCAGTTTTGAACGGAAGATATTTGCTTTTTCACCATAGCCCTCTATGGGCTTCCAAATATGCCTTGGCCAATTCCACAAGAACAGCCTTAGCGAAAGGCTTCTTGAAGGGAAAGATGTAACTCGGTGAGATGAATTAACAGAACACAGAGCAGTTTCACCGAAAGCTTCTTTCCAGTTTTGAACGGAAGATATTTCCTTTTTCAACATAGCCCTCTAAGAGCATCCAAATATCAATTTGCCAATTCCACAAGAACAGCCTTAGCGAAAGTCTTCTTGAAGGGAAAGATGTAACTAAGTGAGATGAATTAACAGAACACAGAGTCGTTTCTCAGAAAGCTTCTTTCCAGTTTTGAACGGAAGATATTTCCTTTTTCACCATCGCCCTCTAAGGGCTTCCAAATATCCCTTTGCCAATTCAAAAAGAACAGCCTTGTCGAAAGGCATCTTGAAGGGAAAGATGTAACTCTATGAGATGAATTAACAGAACACAGAGCAGTTTCTCAGAAAGCTTCTTTCCAGTTTTGAACGGAAGATATTTCCTTTTTCACCATGGCCCTCTATGGGCTTCCAAATATCCCTTTGCGAACTCCACAAGAACAGCCTTAGCGAAAGGCTTCTTGAAAGGAAAGATGTAACTCTGTGAGATGAATTAACAGAACACAGAGCAGTTTCTCAGAAAGCTTCTTTCCAGTTTTGAATGGGAGATATTTCCTTTTTCACGATAGCCCTCTATGGGCTTCAGAATATCCCTTTGCCAATTCCACAAGAACAGCCTTAGCGAAAGGCTTCCTGAAGGGAAAAATGTAACACTGTGAGATGAATTAACAGAACACAGAGCAGTTTCTCAGAAAACTTCTTTCCAGATCTGAATCCAAGATACTTCGTTTTTCACCATAGCCCTCATTGGGCTTCCAAATATCCCTTTGCCAATTCCAAAAGAACAGCCTTAGCGAAAGGCTTCTTGAAGGGAAAGATGTAACTCTGTGAGATGAATTAAGAGAACACAGAGCAGTTTCTCAGAAAGCTTCTTTTCAGTTTTGAACGAAAGATATTTCCTTTTTCACCATAGCCCTCTATGGGCTTCCAAATATCCCTTTGCCAATTCCACAAGAACAGCCTTAACGAAAGGCTTCTTGAAGGGAAAGACGTAACTCTGTGAGACGAATTCACAGAACACAGAGCAGTTTCTCAGAAAGCTTCTTTCCAGTTTTGAACGGAAGATATTTCCTTTTTCATCATAGCCCTCTATGGGCTTCCAAATATCCCTTTGCCAATTCCACAAGAACAGCCTTAGCGAAAGGCTTCTTGAAGGGAAATATGTAACTCTGTGAGATGAATTAACAGAACACAGAGCAGTTTCTCAGAGAGCTTCTATCCAGTTTTGAACGGAAGATATTTCCTTTTTCATGATAGCCCTCTAAGGGCTTCCAAATATCCCTTTGCCAATTCCACCAGAACAGCCTTAGCGAAAGGCTTCTTGAAGGGAAAGATGTAACTCTGTGAGATGAATTAACAGAACACAGAGCAGTTTCTCAGAAAGCTTCTTTCCAGTTTTGAACGGGAGACATTTCCTTTTTCACCATAGCCCACTATGGGCTTCCAAATATCCCTTTGCCAATTCCACAAGAACAGCCTTAGAGAATGGCTTCTTGCAGGGAAAGATGTAACTCTGTGAGATGAATTAACAGAACACAGAGCAGTTTCTCAGAAAACTTCTTTCCAGATTTGAATGCAAGATATTTCCTTTTTCACCATAGCTCTCATTGGGCTTCCAAATATCCCTTTGCCAATTCCACAAGAACAGCCTTAGCGAAAGGCTTCTTGACGGGAAAGATGTAACTCTGTGAGTTGAATTATCAGAAGACAGAGCAGTTTCTCAGAAAGCTTCTTTCCAGGTTTGAACGGAAGTTATTTCCTTTTTCACCAAAGCCCTCTATGGGCTTCCAAATATCCCTTTGCCAATTCCACAAGAACAGCCTTAGCGAAAGGCTTCTTGAAGGGAAAGATGTAACTCTGTGAGATGAATTAACAGAACACAGAGCAGTTTCTCAGAAAGCTTCTTTCCAGTTTTGAACGGAAGATATTTCCTTTTTCACCATAGCACTCTATGGGCTTCCAAATATCCCTTTGCGAACTCCACAAGAACAGCCTTACCGAAAGGCTTCTTGAAAGGAAAGATGTAATTCTGTGAGATGAATTAACAGAACACAGAGCAGTTTCTCAGAAAGCTTCTTTCCAGTTTTGAATGGGAGATATTTCCTTTTTCACCATAGCCCTCTATGGCCTTCAGAATATCCCTTTGCCAATTCCACAAGAACAGCCTTAGCGAAAGGCTTCTTGAAGGGAAAGATGTAACTCTGTGAGATGAATTAACAGAACACAGAGCAGTTTCTCAGAAAACTTCTTTACAGATCTGAATGCAAGATATTTCGTTTTTCACCATAGCCCTCTTTGGGCTTCCAAATATCCCTTTGCCAATTCCACAAGAACAGCCTTAACGAAAGGCTTCTTGAAGGGAAAGATGTAACTCTGTGAGATGAATTAAGAGAACACAGAGCAGTTTCTCAGAAAGCTTCTTTCCAGTTTTGAACGAAAGATATTTCCTTTTTCACCGTAGCCCTCTATGGGCTTCCAAATATCCCTTTGCCAATTCCACAAGAACAGCCTTAGCGAAAGGCTTCTTGAAGGGAAAGATGTAACTCTGTGAGATGAATTAACAGAACACAGAGCAGTTTCTCAGAAAGCTTCTTTCCAGTTTTGAACGGAAGATATTTCCTTTTTCACCGTAGCCCTCTACGGGCTTCCAAATATCCCTTTGGCAATTCCACAAGAACAGCCTTAGCGAAAGGCTTCTTGAAGGGAAAGATGTAACTCTGTGAGATGAATTAACAGAACACAGAGCAGTTTCTCAGAAAACTTCTTTCCCGTTTTGAACAGAAGATAATTCCTTTTTCACCATAGCCCTCTACGGGCTTCCAAATATCCCTTTGCCAATTCCACAAGAACAGGTTTAGCGAAAGGCTTCTTGAAGGGAAAGATGTAACTCTGTGAGATGAATTAACAGAACACAGAGCAGTTTCTCAGAAAGCTTCTTTCCAGTTTTGAACGGAAGATATTTTCTTTTTCACCATAGCCCTCTATGGTCTTCCAAATATCCCTTTGCCAATTCCACAAGAACAGCCTTAGCGAAAGGCTTCTTGAAGGGAAAGATGTAACTCTGTGAGATGAATTCACAGAACAAAGAGCAGTTTCTCAGAAAGCTTCTTTCAAGTTTTGAACGGAAGATATTTCCTTATTAACCATAACCCTCTATGGGCTTCCAAATATCCCTTTGCCAATTCCACAAGAACAGCCTTAACGAAAGGCTTCTTGAAGGGAAAGATGTAACTCTGTGAGATGAATTAACAGAACACAGAGCAGTTTCTCAGAAAGCTTCTTTCCAGTTTTGAACGGAAGATATTTCCTTTTTCACCATAGCCCTCTAGGGGCTTCCAAATATCCCTTTGCAAAATCCACCAGAAAAGCCTTAGCGAAAGGCTTCTTGAACGGAAAGATGTAACTCTGTGAGATGAATTAACAGAACACAGAGCAGTTTCTCAGAAAGCTTCTTTCCAGTTTTGAACGGAAGATATTTCCTTTTTCACCATAGCCCTCTATGGTCTTCCAAATATCCCTTTGCCAATTCCACAAGAACAGCCTTAGCGAAAGGCTTCTTGAAGGGAAAGATGTAACTCTGTGAGATGAATTAACAGAACACAGAGCAGTTTCTCAGAAAGCTTCTTTCCAGTTTTGATCGGAAGATATTTCCTTTTTCACCATAGCCCTCTATGGGCTTCCAAATATCCATTTGCCAATTTCACAACAACAGCCTTAGCGAAAGGCTTCTTGAAGGGATAGAGGTAACTCTGTGAGATGAATTCACAAAACACAGAGCAGTTTCTCAGAAAGCTTCTTTCCAGTTTGAACGGAAGATATTTCCTTTTTCACCATTGCCCTCTATGGGCTTCCAAATATCCCTTTGCCAATTCCACAAGAACAGCCTTAGCGAAAGGCTTCTTGAAGGGAAAGATGTAACTCTGTGAGATGAATTCACAGAACACAGAACAGTTTCTGATAAAGCTTCTTTCCAGTTTTGAACGGAAGATATTTCCCATTTCACCATAGCCCTCTATGGGCTTCCAAATATCCCTTTGCCAATTCCACAAGAACAGCCTTAGCGAAAGGCTTCTTGAAGGGAACGATGTAACTCTGTGAGATGAATTAACAGAACACAGAGCAGTTTCTCAGAAAGCTTCTTTCCAGTTTTGAACAGAGGATATTTCGTTTTTCACCATAGCCCTCTATGGGCTTCCAAATATCCCTTTGCCAATTCCACCAGAACAGCCTTAACGAAAGGCTTCTTGAACGGAAAGATGTAACTCTGTGAGAGGAATTAACAGAACACAGAGCAGTTTCTCAGAAAGCTTCTTTCCAGTTTTGAACGGAAGATATTTCCTTTTTCATCGTAGCCCTCTATGGGCTTCCAAATATCCCTTTGCCAATTCCACAAGAACAGCCTTAGCGAAAGGTTTCTTGAAGAGAAAGATGTAACTCTGTGAGATGAATTAACAGAACACAGAGCAGTTTCTCAGAAAACTTCCTTCCAGAGTTGAATGCAAGATATTTCCTTTTTCACCATAGCCCTCATTGGGCTTCCAAATATCCCTTTTCCAATTCCACAAGAACAGCCTTAGCGAAAGACTTCTTGACGGGAAAGATGTAACTCTGTGAGTTGAATTATCAGAAGACAGAGCAGTTTCTCAGAAAGCTTCTTTTCACGTTTGAACGGAAGATATTTCCTTTTTCACCATAGCCCTTTATGGGCTTCCAAATATCCCTTTGCCAATTCCACAAGAACAGCCTTAGCGAAAGGCTTCTTGAAGGGAAAGATGTAACTCTGTGTGGTGAATTAAGAGAACACAGAGCCGTTTCTCAGAAAGCTTCTTTCCAGTTTTGAACGGAAGATATTTACTTTTTCACCATAGCCCTCTATGGGCTTCCAAATATCCCTTTGCCAATTGCACAAGAACAGCCTTAGCGAAAGGATTCTTGAAGGGAAAGATGTAACTCTGTGAGATGAATTAAGAGACCACAGAGCAGTTTCTCAGAAAGCTTCTTTCCAGTTTTGAACGGAAGATATTTCATTTTTCACCATAGCCCTCTATGGGCTTCCAAATATCCCTTTGCCAATTCCACAAGAACAGCCTTAGCGAAAGGCTTCTTGAAGGGAAATATGTAACTCTGTGAGATGAATTAACAGAACACAGAGCAGTTTCTCAGAAAGCTTCTTTCCAGTTTTGAACGGAAGATATTTTCTTTTTCACCATAGCCCTCTATGGTCTTCCAAATATCCCTTTGCCAATTCCACAAGAACAGCCTTAGCGAAAGGCTTCTTGAAGGGAAAGATGTAACTCTGTGAGATGAATTCACAGAACAAAGAGCAGTTTCTCAGAAAGCTTCTTTCAAGTTTTGAACGGAAGATATTTCCTTATTAACCATAACCCTCTATGGGCTTCCAAATATCCCTTTGCCAATTCCACAAGAACAACCTTAACGTAAGGCTTCTTGAAGGAAAAGATGTAACTCTGTGAGATGAATTAACAGAACACAGAGCAGTTTCTCAGAAAGCTTCTTTCCAGTTTTGAACGGAAGATATTTCCTTTTTCACCATAGCCCTCTAGGGGCTTCCAAATATCCCTTTGCAAAATCCACCAGAACAGCCTTAGCGAAAGGCTTCTTGAAGGGAACGATGTAACTCTGTGAGATGAATTAACAGAACACAGAGCAGTGTCTCAGAAAGCTTCTTTCCAGTTTTGAACAGAGGATATTTCGTTTTTCACCATAGCCCTCTATGGGCTTCCAAATATCCCTTTGCCAATTCCACCAGAACAGCCTTACCGAAAGGCTTCTTGAACGGAAAGATGTAACTCTGTGAGAGGAATTAACAGAACACAGAGCAGTTTCTCAGAAAGCTTCTTTCCAGTTTTGAACGGAAGATATTTCCTTTTTCATCGTAGCCCTCTATGGGCTTCCAAATATCCCTTTGCCAATTCCACAAGAACAGCCTTAGCGAAAGGTTTCTTGAAGAGAAAGATGTAACTCTGTGAGATGAATTAACAGAACACAGAGCAGTTTCTCAGAAAACTTCCTTCCAGAGTTGAATGCAAGATATTTCCTTTTTCACCATAGCCCTCATTGGGCTTCCCAATATCCCTTTGCCAATTCCACAAGAACAGCCTTAGCAAAAGGCTTCTTGACGGGAAAGATGTAACTCTGTGAGTTGAATTATCAGAAGACAGAGCAGTTTCTCAGAAAGCTTCTTTCCAGGTTTGAACGGAAGATATTTCCTTTTTCACCATAGCCCTTTATGGGCTTCCAAATATCCCTTTGCCAATTCCACAAGAACAGCCTTAGCGAAAGGCTTCTTGAAGGGAAAGATGTAACTCTGTGTGGTGAATTAAGAGAACACAGAGCCGTATCTCAGAAAGCTTCTTTCCAGTTTTGAACGGAAGATATTTCCTTTTTCACCATAGCCCTCTATGGGCTTCCAAATATCCCTTTGCCAATTCCACAAGAACAGCCTTAGCGAAAGGCTTCTTGAAGGGAAAGATGTAACTCTGTGAGATGAATTAACAGAACACAGAGCAGTTTCTCAGAAACCTTCTTTCCAGTTTTGAACGGAAGATATTTCATTTTTCAGCATAGCGCTCTATGGGCTTCCAAATATCCCTTTGCCAGTTCCACCAGAACAGCCTTAGCGAAAGGCTTCTTGAAGGGAAAGATGTAACTCTGTGAGATGAATTAACAGAACACAGAGCAGTTTCTCAGAAAGCTTCTTTCCAGTTTTGAACCGAAGATAATTCCGTTTTCACCGTAGTACTCTATGGGCTTCCAAATATCCCTTTGAAAATTCCAAAAGAACATCCATAGCGAAAGGCTTTTGAAGGAAAAGATGTAACTCTGTGAGATGAATTAACAGAACACAGAGCAGTGTCTCAGAAAGCTTCTTTCCAGTTTTGAACGGAAGATATTTCATTTTTCACCATAGCCCTCTATGGTCTTCCAAATATCCCTTTGCCAATTACACAAGAACAGCCTTAGCGAATGGCTTCTTTGAGGGAAAGATGTAACTCTGTGAGATGAATTAACAGAACACAGAGCCGTTTCTCAGAAAGCTTCTTTCCAGTTTTGAACGGAAGATGTTTCCTTTTTCACCATAGCCCTCATTGGGCTTCCAAATATCCCTTTGCCAATTCCACAAGAACAGTCCTAGCGAAAGACTTCTTGAAGGGAAAGATGTAACTCTGTGAGATGAATTAACAGAACACAGAGCAGTTTCTCAGAAAACTTCTTTCCAGATTTGAATGCAAGATACTTCCTTTTTCACCATAGCACTCATTGGGCTTCCAAATATCCCTTTGCCAATTCCACAAGAACAGCCTTAGCGGAAAGCTTCTTGAAGGGAAAGATGTAACTCTGTGAGATGAATTAACAGAACACAGAGCAGTTTCTCAGAAAGCTTCTTTCCAGTTTTGAACGGGAGACATTTCCTTTTTCACCATAGCCCTCTATGGGCTTCCAAATATCCCTTTGCCAATTCCACAAGAACAGCCTTAGCGAAAGGCTTCTTGAAGGGAAAGATGTAACTCTGTGAGATGAATTAAGAGAACACAGAGCAGTTTCTCAGAAAGCTTCTTTCCAGTTTTGAACGGAAGATATTTGCTTTTTCACCATAGCCCTCTATGGGCTTCCAAATATCCCTTTGCCAATTCCACAAGAACAGCCTTAGCGAAAGGCTTCTTGAAGGGACAGATGTAACTCTGTGAGATGAATTCACAGAACACAGAGCAGTTTCTCAGAAAGCTTCTTTCCAGTTTTGAACGGAAGATATTTCCTTTTTCACCATAGCCCTCTTGGGCTTCCAAATATCCCTTTGCCAATTCCACAAGAACAGCCTTAGCGAAAGGCTTCTTGAAGGGAAAGATGTAACTCTGTGAGATGAATTCACAGAACACAGACCAGTTTCTCATAAAGCTTCTTTCCAGTTTGAACGGAAGATATTTCCTTTTTCACCATAGCCCTCTATGGGCTTCCAAATAACCCATTGCCAATTCCACAAGAACAGCCTTAGCGAAAGGCTTCTTGAAGGGAAAGATGTAACTCTGTGAGATGAATAAACAGAACACAGAGCAGTTTCTCAGAAAGCTTCTTTCCAGTTTTGAACGGAGGATATTTCCTTTTTCACCATAGCCCTCTATGGGCTTCCAAATATCCCTTTGCCAATTCCACCAGAACAGCCTTAGCGAAAGGCTTCTTGAACGGAAAGATGTAACTCTGTGAGATGAATTAACAGAACACAGAGCAGTTTCTCAGAAAGCTTCTTTCCAGTTTCGAACGGAGGATATTATCTTTTTCACCATAGCCCTCTATGGGCTTCCAAATATCCCTTTGCCAATTCCACCAGAACAGCCTTAGCGAAAGGCTGCTTGAAGGGAAAGATGTAACTCTGTGAGATGAATTAACAGAACACAGAGCAGTTTCTCAGAAAGCTTCTTTCCAGTTTTGAACGGAAGATATTTCCTTTTTCACCATAGCCTTCTAAGGGCTTCCAAATATCCCTTTGCCAATTCCACAAGAACAGCCTTGTCGAAAGGCATCTTGAAGGGAAAGATGTAACTCTATGAGATGAATTAACAGAACACAGAGCAGTTTCTCAGAAAGCTTCTTTCCAGTTTTGAACGGAAGATATTTCCTTTTTCACCATGGCCCTCTATGGGCTTCCAAATATCCCTTTGCGAACTCCACAAGAACAGCCTTAGCGAAAGGCTTCTTGAAAGGAAAGATGTAATTCTGTGAGATGAATTAACAGAACACAGAGCAGTTTCTCAGAAAGCTTCTTTCCAGTTTTGAATGGGAGATATTTCCTTTTTCACCATAGCCCTCTATGGCCTTCAGAATATCCCTTTGCCAATTCCACAAGAACAGCCTTAGCGAAAGGCTTCTTGAAGGGAAAGATGTAACTCTGTGAGATGAATTAACAGAACACAGAGCAGTTTCTCAGAAAACTTCTTTCCAGATTTGAATGCAAGATATTTCGTTTTTCACCATAGCCCTCTTTGGGCTTCCAAATATCCCTTTGCCAATTCCACAAGAACAGCCTTAGCGAAAGGCTTCTTGAAGGGAAAGATGTAACTCTGTGAGATGAATTAAGAGAACACAGAGCAGTTTCTCAGAAAGCTTCTTTCCAGTTTTGAAAGAAAGATATTTCCTTTTTCACCATAGCCCTCTATGGGCTTCCAAATATCCCTTTGCCAATTAAACAAGAACAGCCTTAACGAAAGGCTTCTTGAAGGGAAAGATGTAACTCTGTGAGATGAATTAACAAAACACAGAGCAGTTTCTCAGAAAGCTTCTCTCCAGTTTTGAAAGGAAGATATTTCCTTTTTCACCATAGCCCTCTATGGGCTTCCAAATATCCCTTTTCCAATTCCACAGGAACAGCTTTAGCGAAAGGCTTCTTGAATGGAAAGATGTAACTCTGTGAGATGAATTAAGAGAACACAGAGCCGTTTCTCAGAAAGCTTCTTTCCAGTTTTGACCGGAAGATATATCCTTTTTCACCATAGCCCTCTAAGGGCTTCCAAATATCCCTTTGCCAATTCCACAAGAACAGCCTTAGCGAAAGGCTTCTTGAACGGAAAGATGTAACTCTGTGAGATGAATTAACAGAACACAGAGCAGTTCATCAGAAAGCTTCTTTCCAGTTTTTAACGGAAGATATTTCCTTTTTCACCATAGCCCTCTATGGGCTTCCAAATATCCCTTTGCCAATTGCACAAGAACAGCCTTAGCGAAAGGATTCTTGAAGGGAACGATGTAACTCTGTGAGATGAATTAACAGAACACAGAGCAGTTTCTCAGAAAGCTTCTTTCCAGTTTTGAACAGAGGGTATTTCGTTTTTCACCATAGCCCTCTATGGGCTTCCAAATATCCCTTTGCCAATTCCACCAGAACAGCCTTAGCGAAAGGCTGCTTGAAGGGAAAGATGTAACTCTGTGAGATGAATTAACAGAACACAGAGCAGTTTCTCAGAAAGCTTCTTTCCAGTTTTGAACGGAAGATATTTCCTTTTTCACCATGGCCCTCTATGGGCTTCCAAATATCCCTTTGCGAACTCCACAAGAACAGCCTTAGCGAAAGGCTTCTTGAAAGGAAAGATGTAATTCTGTGAGATGAATTAACAGAACACAGAGCAGTTTCTCAGAAAGCTTCTTTCCAGTTTTGAATGGGAGATATTTCCTTTTTCACCATAGCCCTCTATGGCCTTCAGAATATCCCTTTGCCAATTCCACAAGAACAGCCTTAGCGAAAGGCTTCTTGAAGGGAAAGATGTAACTCTGTGAGATGAATTAACAGAACACAGAGCAGTTTCTCAGAAAACTTCTTTCCAGATTTGAATGCAAGATATTTCGTTTTTCACCATAGCCCTCTTTGGGCTTCCAAATATCCCTTTGCCAATTCCACAAGAACAGCCTTAGCGAAAGGCTTCTTGAAGGGAAAGATGTAACTCTGTGAGATGAATTAAGAGAACACAGAGCAGTTTCTCAGAAAGCTTCTTTCCAGTTTTGAAAGAAAGATATTTCCTTTTTCACCATAGCCCTCTATGGGCTTCCAAATATCCCTTTGCCAATTCCACAAGAACAGCCTTAACGAAAGGCTTCTTGAAGGGAAAGATGTAACTCTGTGAGATGAATTAACAAAACACAGAGCAGTTTCTCAGAAAGCTTCTTTCCAGTTTTGAACGGAAGATATTTCCTTTTTCACCATAGCCTTCTAAGGGCTTCCAAATATCCCTTTGCCAATTCCACAAGAACAGCCTTGTCGAAAGGCATCTTGAAGGGAAAGATGTAACTCTATGAGATGAATTAACAGAACACAGAGCAGTTTCTCAGAAAGCTTCTTTCCAGTTTTGAACGGAAGATATTTCCTTTTTCACCATGGCCCTCTATGGGCTTCCAAATATCCCTTTGCGAACTCCACAAGAACAGCCTTAGCGAAAGGCTTCTTGAAAGGAAAGATGTAATTCTGTGAGATGAATTAACAGAACACAGAGCAGTTTCTCAGAAAGCTTCTTTCCAGTTTTGAATGGGAGATATTTCCTTTTTCACCATAGCCCTCTATGGCCTTCAGAATATCCCTTTGCCAATTCCACAAGAACAGCCTTAGCGAAAGGCTTCTTGAAGGGAAAGATGTAACTCTGTGAGATGAATTAACAGAACACAGAGCAGTTTCTCAGAAAACTTCTTTCCAGATTTGAATGCAAGATATTTCGTTTTTCACCATAGCCCTCTTTGGGCTTCCAAATATCCCTTTGCCAATTCCACAAGAACAGCCTTAGCGAAAGGCTTCTTGAAGGGAAAGATGTAACTCTGTGAGATGAATTAAGAGAACACAGAGCAGTTTCTCAGAAAGCTTCTTTCCAGTTTTGAAAGAAAGATATTTCCTTTTTCACCATAGCCCTCTATGGGCTTCCAAATATCCCTTTGCCAATTAAACAAGAACAGCCTTAACGAAAGGCTTCTTGAAGGGAAAGATGTAACTCTGTGAGATGAATTAACAAAACACAGAGCAGTTTCTCAGAAAGCTTCTCTCCAGTTTTGAAAGGAAGATATTTCCTTTTTCACCATAGCCCTCTATGGGCTTCCAAATATCCCTTTTCCAATTCCACAGGAACAGCTTTAGCGAAAGGCTTCTTGAATGGAAAGATGTAACTCTGTGAGATGAATTAAGAGAACACAGAGCCGTTTCTCAGAAAGCTTCTTTCCAGTTTTGACCGGAAGATATATCCTTTTTCACCATAGCCCTCTAAGGGCTTCCAAATATCCCTTTGCCAATTCCACAAGAACAGCCTTAGCGAAAGGCTTCTTGAACGGAAAGATGTAACTCTGTGAGAGGAATTAACAGAACACAGAGCAGTTCATCAGAAAGCTTCTTTCCAGTTTTTAACGGAAGATATTTCCTTTTTCACCATAGCCCTCTATGGGCTTCCAAATATCCCTTTGCCAATTGCACAAGAACAGCCTTAGCGAAAGGATTCTTGAAGGGAACGATGTAACTCTGTGAGATGAATTAACAGAACACAGAGCAGTTTCTCAGAAAGCTTCTTTCCAGTTTTGAACAGAGGGTATTTCGTTTTTCACCATAGCCCTCTATGGGCTTCCAAATATCCCTTTGCCAATTCCACCAGAACAGCCTTAGCGAAAGGCTGCTTGAAGGGAAAGATGTAACTCTGTGAGATGAATTAACAGAACACAGAGCAGTTTCTCAGAAAGCTTCTTTCCAGTTTTGAACGGAAGATATTTCCTTTTTCACCATGGCCCTCTATGGGCTTCCAAATATCCCTTTGCGAACTCCACAAGAACAGCCTTAGCGAAAGGCTTCTTGAAAGGAAAGATGTAATTCTGTGAGATGAATTAACAGAACACAGAGCAGTTTCTCAGAAAGCTTCTTTCCAGTTTTGAATGGGAGATATTTCCTTTTTCACCATAGCCCTCTATGGCCTTCAGAATATCCCTTTGCCAATTCCACAAGAACAGCCTTAGCGAAAGGCTTCTTGAAGGGAAAGATGTAACTCTGTGAGATGAATTAACAGAACACAGAGCAGTTTCTCAGAAAACTTCTTTCCAGATTTGAATGCAAGATATTTCGTTTTTCACCATAGCCCTCTTTGGGCTTCCAAATATCCCTTTGCCAATTCCACAAGAACAGCCTTAGCGAAAGGCTTCTTGAAGGGAAAGATGTAACTCTGTGAGATGAATTAAGAGAACACAGAGCAGTTTCTCAGAAAGCTTCTTTCCAGTTTTGAAAGAAAGATATTTCCTTTTTCACCATAGCCCTCTATGGGCTTCCAAATATCCCTTTGCCAATTCCACAAGAACAGCCTTAACGAAAGGCTTCTTGAAGGGAAAGATGTAAATCTGTGAGATGAATTAACAAAACACAGAGCAGTTTCTCAGAAAGCTTCTCTCCAGTTTTGAAAGGAAGATATTTCCTTTTTCACCATAGCCCTCTATGGGCTTCCAAATATCCCTTTTCCAATTCCACAGGAACAGCTTTAGCGAAAGGCTTCTTGAATGGAAAGATGTAACTCTGTGAGATGAATTAAGAGAACACAGAGCCGTTTCTCAGAAAGCTTCTTTCCAGTTTTGAACGGAAGATATATCCTTTTTCACCATAGCCCTCTAAGGGCTTCCAAATATCCCTTTGCCAATTCCACAAGAACAGCCTTAGCGAAAGGCTTCTTGAACGGAAAGATGTAACTCTGTGAGATGAATTAACAGAACACAGAGCAGTTCATCAGACAGCTTCTTTCCAGTTTTTAACGGAAGATATTTCCTTTTTCACCATAGCCCTCTATGGGCTTACAAATATCCCTTTGCCAATTGCACAAGAACAGCCTTAGCGAAAGGATTCTTGAAGGGAACGATGTAACTCTGTGAGATGAATTAACAGAACACAGAGCAGTTTCTCAGAAAGCTTCTTTCCAGTTTTGAACAGAGGATATTTCGTTTTTCACCATAGCCCTCTATGGGCTTCCAAATATCCCTTTGCCAATTCCACCAGAACAGCCTTACCGAAAGGCTTCTTGAACGGAAAGATGTAACTCTGTGAGAGGAATTAACAGAACACAGAGCAGTTTCTCAGAAATATTCTTTCCAGTTTTGAACGGAAGATATTTCCTTTTTCATCATAGCCCTCTATGGGCTTCCAAATATCCCTTTGCCAATTCCACAAGAACAGCCTTAGCGAAAGGTTTCTTGAAGGGAAAGATGTAACTCTGTGAGATGAATTAACAGAACACAGAGCAGTTTCTCAGAAAACTTCTTTCCAGATTTGAATGCAAGATATTTCCTTTTTCACCATAGCCCTCTATGGGCTTCCAAATATCCCTTTGCCAATTCCACAAGAACAGCCTTAGCGAAAGGCTTCTTGACGGGAAAGATGTAACTCTGTGAGTTGAATTATCAGAAGACAGAGCAGTTTCTCAGAAAGCTTCTTTCCAGGTTTGAACGGAAGATATTTCCTTTTTCACCATAGCCCCCTATGGGCTTACAAATATCCCTTTGCCAATTCCACAAGAACAGCCTTAGCGAAAGGCTTCTTGAAGGAAAAGATGTAACTCTGTGTGGTGAATTAAGAGAACACAGAGCCGTTTCTCAGAAAGCTTATTTCCAGTTTTGAACGGAAGATATTTCCTTTTTCACCATATCCCTCTATGGGCTTCCAAATATCCCTTTGCCAATTCCACAAGAACAGCCTTAGCGAAAGGCTTCTTGAAGGGAAAGATGTAACTCTGTGAGATGAATTAACAGAACACAGAACAGTTTCTCAGAAACCTTCTTTCCAGTTTTGAACGGAAGATATTTCATTTTTCAGCATAGCGCTCTATGGGCTTCCAAATATCCCTTTGCCAGTTGCACCAGAACAGCCTTAGCGAAAGGCTTCTTGAAGGGAAAGATGTAACTCTGTGAGATGAATTAACAGAACACAGAGCAGTTTCTCAGAAAGCTTCTTTCCAGTTTTGAACGGAAGATATTTCCTTTTTCACCATAGCCCTCTATGGTATCCAAATATCCCTTTGCCAATTACACAAGAACAGCCTTAGCGAATGGCTTCTTGGAGGGAAAGATGTAACTCTGTGAGATGAATTAACAGAACACAGAGCAGTTTCTCAGAAAACTTCTTTCCAGATTTGAATGCAAGATACTTCCTTTTTCACCATAGCACTCATTGGGCTTCCAAATATCCCTTTGCCAATTCCACAAGAACAGCCTTAGCGAAAGGCTTCTTGAAGGGAACGATGTAACTCTATGAGATGAATTCACAGAACACAGACCAGTTTCTCATAAAGCTTCTTTCCAGTTTGAACGGAAGATATTTCCTTTTTCACCATAGCCCTCTATGGGCTTCCAAATAACCCATTGCCAATTCCACAAGAACAGCCTTAGCGAAAGGCTTCTTGAAGGGAAAGATGTAACTCTGTGAGATGAATAAACAGAACACAGAGCAGTTTCTCAGAAAGCTTCTTTCCAGTTTTGAACGGAGGATATTTCCTTTTTCACCATAGCCCTCTATGGGCTTCCAAATATCCCTTTGCCAATTCCACCAGAACAGCCTTAGCGAAAGGCTTCTTGAACGGAAAGATGTAACTCTGTGAGATGAATTAACAGAACACAGAGCAGTTTCGCAGAAAGCTTCTTTCCAGTTTTGAACGGAGGATATTATCTTTTTCACCATAGCCCTCTATGGGCTTCCAAATATCCCTTTGCCAATTCCACAAGAACAGCCTTAACGAAAGGCTTCTTGAAGGGAAAGATGTAACTCTGTGAGATGAATTAACAAAACACAGAGCAGTTTCTCAGAAAGCTTCTCTCCAGTTTTGAAAGGAAGATATTTCCTTTTTCACCATAGCCCTCTATGGGCTTCCAAATATCCCGTTTCCAATTCCACAGGAACAGCTTTAGCGAAAGGCTTCTTGAATGGAAAGATGTAACTCTGTGAGATGAATTAAGAGAACACAGAGCCGTTTCTCAGAAAGCTTCTTTCCAGTTTTGACCGGAAGATATATCCTTTTTCACCATAGCCCTCTAAGGGCTTCCAAATATCCCTTTGCCAATTCCACAAGAACAGCCTTAGCGAAAGGCTTCTTGAACAGAAAGATGTAACTCTGTGAGATGAATTAACAGAACACAGAGCAGTTCATCAGAAAGCTTCTTTCCAGTTTTTAACGGAAGATATTTCCTTTTTCACCATAGCCCTCTATGGGCTTCCAAATATCCCTTTGCCAATTGCACAAGAACAGCCTTAGCGAAAGGATTCTTGAAGGGAAAGATGTAACTCTGTGAGATGAATTAAGCGACCACAGAGCAGTTTCTCAGAAAGCTTCTTTCCAGTTTTGAACGGAAGATATTTCCTTTTTCAGCATAGCCCTCTATGGGCTTCCAAATATCCCTTTGCCAATTCCACAAGAACAGCCTTAGCGAAAGGCTTCTTGAAGGGAAATATGTAACTCTGTGAGATGAATTAACAGAACACAGAGCAGTTTCTCAGAAAGCTTCTTTCCTGTTTTGAACGGAAGATATTTTCTTTTTCACCACAGCCCTCTATGGTCTTCCAAATATCCCTTTGCCAATTCCACAAGAACAGCCTTAGCGAAAGGCTTCTTGAAGGGAAAGATGTAACTCTGTGAGATGAATTCACAGAACAAAGAGCAGTTTCTCAGAAAGCTTCTTTCAAGTTTTGAACGGAAGATATTTCCTTATTAACCATAACCCTCTATGGGCTTCCAAATATCCCTTTGCCAATTCCACAAGAACAGCCTTAACGAAAGGCTTCTTGAAGGGAAAGATGTAAATCTGTGAGATGAATTCACAGAACACAGAGCAGTTTCTCAGGAAGCTTCTTTCCAGTTTTGAAAGGAAGATATTTCCTTTTTCACCATAGCCCTCTATGGGCTTCCAAATAACCCATTGCCAATTCCACAAGAACAGCCTTAGCGAAAGGCTTCTTGAAGGGAAAGATGTAAATCTGTGAGATGAATTCACAGAACACAGAGCAGTTTCTCAGAAAACTTCTTTCCAGATTTGAATGCAAGATATTTCGTTTTTCACCATAGCCCTCTTTGGGCTTCCAAATATCCCTTTGCCAATTCCACAAGAACAGCCTTAGCGAAAGGCTTCTTGAAGGGAAAGATGTAACTCTGTGAGATGAATTAAGAGAACACAGAGCAGTTTCTCAGAAAGCTTCTTTCCAGTTTTGAAAGAAAGATATTTCCTTTTTCACCATAGCCCTCTATGGGCTTCCAAATATCCCTTTGCCAATTCCACAAGAACAGCCTTAACGAAAGGCTTCTTGAAGGGAAAGATGTAAATCTGTGAGATGAATTAACAAAACACAGAGCAGTTTCTCAGAAAGCTTCTCTCCAGTTTTGAAAGGAAGATATTTCCTTTTTCACCATAGCCCTCTATGGGCTTCCAAATATCCCTTTTCCAATTCCACAGGAACAGCTTTAGCGAAAGGCTTCTTGAATGGAAAGATGTAACTCTGTGAGATGAATTAAGAGAACACAGAGCCGTTTCTCAGAAAGCTTCTTTCCAGTTTTGAACGGAAGATATATCCTTTTTCACCATAGCCCTCTAAGGGCTTCCAAATATCCCTTTGCCAATTCCACAAGAACAGCCTTAGCGAAAGGCTTCTTGAACGGAAAGATGTAACTCTGTGAGATGAATTAACAGAACACAGAGCAGTTCATCAGAAAGCTTCTTTCCAGTTTTTAACGGAAGATATTTCCTTTTTCACCATAGCCCTCTATGGGCTTACAAATATCCCTTTGCCAATTGCACAAGAACAGCCTTAGCGAAAGGATTCTTGAAGGGAACGATGTAACTCTGTGAGATGAATTAACAGAACACAGAGCAGTTTCTCAGAAAGCTTCTTTCCAGTTTTGAACAGAGGATATTTCGTTTTTCACCATAGCCCTCTATGGGCTTCCAAATATCCCTTTGCCAATTCCACCAGAACAGCCTTACCGAAAGGCTTCTTGAACGGAAAGATGTAACTCTGTGAGAGGAATTAACAGAACACAGAGCAGTTTCTCAGAAATCTTCTTTCCAGTTTTGAACGGAAGATATTTCCTTTTTCATCATAGCCCTCTATGGGCTTCCAAATATCCCTTTGCCAATTCCACAAGAACAGCCTTAGCGAAAGGTTTCTTGAAGGGAAAGATGTAACTCTGTGAGATGAATTAACAGAACACAGAGCAGTTTCTCAGAAAACTTCTTTCCAGATTTGAATGCAAGATATTTCCTTTTTCACCATAGCCCTCTATGGGCTTCCAAATATCCCTTTGCCAATTCCACAAGAACAGCCTTAGCGAAAGGCTTCTTGACGGGAAAGATGTAACTCTGTGAGTTGAATTATCAGAAGACAGAGCAGTTTCTCAGAAAGCTTCTTTCCAGGTTTGAACGGAAGATATTTCCTTTTTCACCATAGCCCCCTATGGGCTTACAAATATCCCTTTGCCAATTCCACAAGAACAGCCTTAGCGAAAGGCTTCTTGAAGGAAAAGATGTAACTCTGTGTGGTGAATTAAGAGAACACAGAGCCGTTTCTCAGAAAGCTTATTTCCAGTTTTGAACGGAAGATATTTCCTTTTTCACCATAGCCCTCTATGGGCTTCCAAATATCCCTTTGCCAATTCCACAAGAACAGCCTTAGCGAAAGGCTTCTTGAAGGGAAAGATGTAACTCTGTGAGATGAATTAACAGAACACAGAACAGTTTCTCAGAAACCTTCTTTCCAGTTTTGAACGGAAGATATTTCATTTTTCAGCATAGCGCTCTATGGGCTTCCAAATATCCCTTTGCCAGTTGCACCAGAACAGCCTTAGCGAAAGGCTTCTTGAAGGGAAAGATGTAACTCTGTGAGATGAATTAACAGAACACAGAGCAGTTTCTCAGAAAGCTTCTTTCCAGTTTTGAACGGAAGATATTTCCTTTTTCACCATAGCCCTCTATGGTATCCAAATATCCCTTTGCCAATTACACAAGAACAGCCTTAGCGAATGGCTTCTTGGAGGGAAAGATGTAACTCTGTGAGATGAATTAACAGAACACAGAGCAGTTTCTCAGAAAACTTCTTTCCAGATTTGAATGCAAGATACTTCCTTTTTCACCATAGCACTCATTGGGCTTCCAAATATCCCTTTGCCAATTCCACAAGAACAGCCTTAGCGAAAGGCTTCTTGAAGGGAACGATGTAACTCTATGAGATGAATTCACAGAACACAGACCAGTTTCTCATAAAGCTTCTTTCCAGTTTGAACGGAAGATATTTCCTTTTTCACCATAGCCCTCTATGGGCTTCCAAATAACCCATTGCCAATTCCACAAGAACAGCCTTAGCGAAAGGCTTCTTGAAGGGAAAGATGTAACTCTGTGAGATGAATAAACAGAACACAGAGCAGTTTCTCAGAAAGCTTCTTTCCAGTTTTGAACGGAGGATATTTCCTTTTTCACCATAGCCCTCTATGGGCTTCCAAATATCCCTTTGCCAATTCCACCAGAACAGCCTTAGCGAAAGGCTTCTTGAACGGAAAGATGTAACTCTGTGAGATGAATTAACAGAACACAGAGCAGTTTCGCAGAAAGCTTCTTTCCAGTTTTGAACGGAGGATATTATCTTTTTCACCATAGCCCTCTATGGGCTTCCAAATATCCCTTTGCCAATTCCACAAGAACAGCCTTAACGAAAGGCTTCTTGAAGGGAAAGATGTAACTCTGTGAGATGAATTAACAAAACACAGAGCAGTTTCTCAGAAAGCTTCTCTCCAGTTTTGAAAGGAAGATATTTCCTTTTTCACCATAGCCCTCTATGGGCTTCCAAATATCCCGTTTCCAATTCCACAGGAACAGCTTTAGCGAAAGGCTTCTTGAATGGAAAGATGTAACTCTGTGAGATGAATTAAGAGAACACAGAGCCGTTTCTCAGAAAGCTTCTTTCCAGTTTTGACCGGAAGATATATCCTTTTTCACCATAGCCCTCTAAGGGCTTCCAAATATCCCTTTGCCAATTCCACAAGAACAGCCTTAGCGAAAGGCTTCTTGAACAGAAAGATGTAACTCTGTGAGATGAATTAACAGAACACAGAGCAGTTCATCAGAAAGCTTCTTTCCAGTTTTTAACGGAAGATATTTCCTTTTTCACCATAGCCCTCTATGGGCTTCCAAATATCCCTTTGCCAATTGCACAAGAACAGCCTTAGCGAAAGGATTCTTGAAGGGAAAGATGTAACTCTGTGAGATGAATTAAGCGACCACAGAGCAGTTTCTCAGAAAGCTTCTTTCCAGTTTTGAACGGAAGATATTTCCTTTTTCAGCATAGCCCTCTATGGGCTTCCAAATATCCCTTTGCCAATTCCACAAGAACAGCCTTAGCGAAAGGCTTCTTGAAGGGAAATATGTAACTCTGTGAGATGAATTAACAGAACACAGAGCAGTTTCTCAGAAAGCTTCTTTCCTGTTTTGAACGGAAGATATTTTCTTTTTCACCACAGCCCTCTATGGTCTTCCAAATATCCCTTTGCCAATTCCACAAGAACAGCCTTAGCGAAAGGCTTCTTGAAGGGAAAGATGTAACTCTGTGAGATGAATTCACAGAACAAAGAGCAGTTTCTCAGAAAGCTTCTTTCAAGTTTTGAACGGAAGATATTTCCTTATTAACCATAACCCTCTATGGGCTTCCAAATATCCCTTTGCCAATTCCACAAGAACAGCCTTAACGAAAGGCTTCTTGAAGGGAAAGATGTAAATCTGTGAGATGAATTCACAGAACACAGAGCAGTTTCTCAGGAAGCTTCTTTCCAGTTTTGAAAGGAAGATATTTCCTTTTTCACCATAGCCCTCTAGGGGCTTCCAAATATCCCTTTGCAAAATCCACCAGAAAAGGCTTAGCGAAAGGCTTCTTGAACGGAAAGATGTAACTCTGTGAGATGAATTAACAGAACACAGAGCAGTTTCTCAGAAAGCTTCTTTCCAGTTTTGAACGGAAGATATTTCCTTTTTCACCATAGCCTCTATGGGCTTCCAAATATCCCTTTGCCAATTCCACAAGAACAGCCTTAGCGAAAGGCTTCTTGAAGGGAAAGATGTAACTCTGTGAGATGAATTAACAGAACACAGAGCAGTTTCTCAGAAAACTTCTTTCCAGATTTGAATGCAAGATATTTCCTTTTTCCCCATAGCCCTCATTGGGGTTCCAAATATCCCTTTGCCAATTCCACCAGAACAGCCTTAGAGAAAGGCTTCATGAAGGGAAAGATGTAACTCTGTGAGATGAATTAACAGACACAGAGCAGTTTCTCAGAAAGCTTCTTTCCAGTTTTGAACGGAAGATATTTCCTTTTTCAACATAGCCCTCTATGGGCTTCCAAATATCCCTTTGCCAATTCCACAAGAACAGCCTTAGCGAAAGGCTTCTTGAAGGGAAAGATGTAACTCTGTGAGATGAATTAACAGAACACAGAGCAGTTTCTCAGAATGCTTCTTTCCAGTTTTGAACGGGAGACATTTCCTTTTTCACCATAGCCCTCTAAGGGCTTCCAAATATCCCTTTGCCAATTCCACAAGAACAGAATTAGCGAAAGGCTTCTTGAAGGGAAAGTTGTAACTCTGTGAGATGAATTAACAGAACACAGAGCAGTTTCTCAGAAAGCTTGTTTCCAGTTTTGAACGGAAGATATTTCCTTTTTCACCATAGCCCTCTATGGTCTTCCAAATATCCCTTTGCCAATTCCACAAGAACAGCCTTAGCGAAAGGCTTCTTGAAGGGAAAGATGTAACTCTGTGAGATGAATTAACAGAACACAGAGCAGTTTCTCAGAAAGCTTCTTTCCAGTTTTGATCGGAAGATATTTCCTTTTTCACCATAGCCCTCTATGGGCTTCCAAATATCCATTTGCCCATTCCACAAGAACAGCCTTAGCGAAAGGCTTCTTGAAGGGAAAGATGTAACTCTGTGAGATGAATTCACAAAACACAGAGCAGTTTCTCAGAAAGCTTCTTTCCAGTTTGAACGGAAGATATTTCCTTTTTCACCTTTGCCCTCTATGGGCTTCCAAATATCCCTTTGCCAATTCCACAAGAACAGCCTTAGCGAAAGGCTTCTTGAAGGGAAAGATGTAACTCTGTGAGATGAATTAAGAGAACACAGAGCAGTTTCTCAGAAAGCTTCTTTCCAGTTTTGAACGGAAGATATTTGCTTTTTCACCATAGCCCTCTATGGGCTTCCAAATATCCCTTTGCCAATTCCACAAGAACAGCCTTAGCGAAAGGCTTCTTGAAGGGAAAGATGTAACTCTGTGAGATGAATTCACAGAACACAGAGCAGTTTCTCAGAAAACTTCTTTCCAGACCTGAATGCAAGATATTTCGTTTTTCACCATAGCCCTCTTTGGGCTTCCAAATATCCCTTTGCCAATTTCACAAGAACAGCCTTAGCGAAAGGCTTCTTGAAGGGAAAGATGTAACTCTGTGAGATGAATTAAGAGAACACAGAGCAGTTTCTCAGAAAGCTTCTTTCCAGTTTTGAAAGAAAGATATTTCCTTTTTCACCATAGCCCTCTATGGGCTTCCAAATATCCCTTTGCCAATTCCACAAGAACAGCCTTAACGAAAGGCTTCTTGAAGGGAAAGATGTAACTCTGTGAGATGAATTAACAAAACACAGAGCAGTTTCTCAGAAAGCTTCTCTCCAGTTTTGAAAGGAAGATATTTCCTTTTTCACCATAGCCCTCTGTGGGCTTCCAAATATCCCTTTTCCAATTCCACAGGAACAGCTTTAGCGAAAGGCTTCTTGAATGGAAAGATGTAACTCTGTGAGATGAATTCAGAGAACACAGAGCCGTTTCTCAGAAAGCTTCTTTCCAGTTTTGACCGGAAGATATATCCTTTTTCACCATAGCCCTCTAAGGGCTTCCAAATATCCCTTTGCCAATTCCACAAGAACAGCCTTAGCGAAAGGCTTCTTGAACGGAAAGATGTAACTCTGTGAGATGAATTAACAGAACACAGAGCAGTTAATCAGAAAGCTTCTTTCCAGTTTTTAACGGAAGATATTTCCTTTTTCACCATAGCCCTCTATGGGCTTCCAAATATCCCTTTGCCAATTCCACAAGAACAGCCTTAGCGAAAGGATTCTTGAAGGGAAAGATGTAACTCTGTGAGATGAATTAAGAGACCACTGAGCAGTTTCTCAGAAAGCTTCTTTCCAGTTTTGAACGGAAGATATTTCCTTTTTCACCATAGCCCTCTATGGGCTTCCAAATATCCCTTTGCCAATTCCACAAGAACAGCCTTAGCGAAAGGCTTCTTGAAGGGAAATATGTAACTCTGTGAGATGAATTAACAGAACACAGAGCAGTTTCTCAGAAAGCTTCTTTCCAGTTTTGAACGGAAGATATTTTCTTTTTCACCATAGCCCTCTATTGTCTTCCAAATATCCCTTTGCCAATTCCACAAGAACAGCCTTAGCGAAAGGCTTCTTGAAGGGAAAGATGTAACTCTGTGAGTTGAATTCACAGAACAAAGAGCAGTTTCTCAGAAAGCTTCTTTCAAGTTTTGAACGGAAGATATTTCCTTATTAACCATAACCCTCTATGGGCTTCCAAATATCCCTTTGCCAATTCCACAAGAACAGCCTTAACGAAAGGCTTCTTGAAGGGAAAGATGTAACTCTGTGAGATGAATTAACAGAACACAGAGCAGTTTCTCAGAAAGCTTCTTTCCAGTTTTGAACGGAAGATATTTCCTTTTTCACCATAGCCCTCTAGGGGCTTCCAAATATCCCTTTGCAAAATCCACCAGAAAAGCCTTAGCGAAAGGCTTTTTGAACGGAAAGATGTAACTCTGTGAGATGAATTAACAGAACACAGAGCAGTTTCTCAGAAAGCTTCTTTCCAGTTTTGAACGGAAGATATTTCCTTTTTCACCATAGCCTCTATGGGCTTCCAAATATCCATTTGCCAATTCCACAAGAACAGCCTTAGCGAAAGGCTTCTTGAAGGGAAAGATGTAACTCTGTGAGATGAATTAACAGAACACAGAGCAGTTTCTCAGAAAGCTTCTTTCCAGTTTTGATCGGAAGATATTTCCTTTTTCACCATAGCCCTCTATGGGCTTCCAAATATCCCTTTGCCAATTCCACAAGAACAGCCTTAGCGAAAGGCTTCTTGAAGGGAAAGATGTAACTCTGTGAGATGAATTCACAAAACACAGAGCAGTTTCTCAGAAAGCTTCTTTCCAGTTTGAACGGAAGATATTTCCTTTTTCACCATTGCCCTCTATGGGCTTCCAAATATCCCTTTGCCAATTCCACAAGAACAGCCTTAGCGAAAGGCTTCTTGAAGGGAAAGATGTAACTCTGTGAGATGAATTAAGAGAACACAGAGCAGTTTCTCAGAAAGCTTCTTTCCAGTTTTGAACGGAAGATATTTGCTTTTTCACCATAGCCCTCTATGGGCTTCCAAATATCCCTTTGCCAATTCCACAAGAACAGCCTTAGCGAAAGGCTTCTTGAAGGGAAAGATGTAACTCTGTGAGATGAATTCACAGAACAAAGAGCAGTTTCTCAGAAAGCTTCTTTCCAGTTTTACCGGAAGATATATCCTTTTTCACCATAGCCCTCTAAGGGCTTCCAAATATCCCTTTGCCAATTCCACAAGAACAGCCTTAGCGAAAGGCTTCTTGAACGGAAAGATGTAACTCTGTGAGATGAATTAACAGAACACAGAGCAGTTTCTCAGAAAGCTTCTTTCCAGTTTTGAACGGAAGATATTTCCTTTTTCACCATAGCCCTCTAAGGGCTTCCAAATATCCCTTTGCCAATTCCACAAGAACAGCCTTGTCGAAAGGCATCTTGAAGGGAAAGAGGTAACTCTGTGAGATGAATTAAGAGAACACAGAGCAGTTTCTCAGAAAGCTTCTTTCCAGTTTGAACGAAAGATATTTCCTTTTTCACCATAGCCCTCTATGGGCTTCCAAATATCCCTTTGCCAATTCCACAAGAACAGCCTTAACGAAAGGCTTCTTGAAGGGAAAGATGTAACTCTGTGAGATGAATTAAGAAAACACAGAGCAGTTTCTCAGAAAGCTTCTCTCCAGTTTTGAAAGGAAGATATTTCCTTTTTCACCATAGCCCTCTATGGGCTTCCAAATATCCCTTTTCCAATTCCACAGGAACAGCTTTAGCGAAAGGCTTCTTGAATGGAAAGATGTAACTCTGTGAGATGAATTAAGAGAACACAGAGCCGTTTCTCAGAAAGCTTCTTTCCAGTTTTGACAGGAAGATATATCCTTTTTCACCATAGCCCTCTATGGGCTTCCAAATATCCCTTTGCCAATTCCACAAGAACAGCCTTAGCGAAAGGCTTCTTGAACGGAAAGATGTACCTCTGTGAGATGAATTAACAGAACACAGAGCAGTTCATCAGAAAGCTTCTTTCCAGTTTTGAACGGAAGATATTTCCTTTTTCACCATAGCCCTCTATTGGCTTCCAAATATCCCTTTGCCAATTCCACAAGAACAGCCTTAGTGAAAGGCTTCTTGAAGGGAAAGACGTAACTCTGTGAGACGAATTCACAGAACACAGAGCAGTTTCTCAGAAAGCTTCTTTCCAGTTTTGAACGGAAGATATTTTCTTTTTCACCATAGCCCTCTATGGGCTTCCAAATATCCCTTTGCCAATTCCACAAGAACAGCCTTAGCGAAAGGCTTCTTGAAGGGAAATATGTAACTCTGTGAGATGAATTAACAGAACACAGAGCAGTTTCCTAGAAAGCTTCTATCCAGTTTTGAACGGAAGATATTTCCTTTTTCACGATAGCCCTCTATGGGCTTCCAAATATCCCTTTACCAATTCCACAAAAACAGCTTTAGCGAAAGGCTTCTTGAATGGAAAGATGTAACTCTCTGAGATGAATTAAGAGAACACAGAGCCGTTTCTCAGAAAGCTTCTTTCCAGTTTTGAACGGAAGAATATTTCCTTTTTCACCATAGCCCTCTATGGGCTTCCAAATATCCCTTTGCCAATTCCACCAGAAAAGCCTTAGCGAAAGGCTTCTTGAAGGGAAATATGTAACTCTGTGAGATGAATTAACAGAACACAGAGCAGTTTCCTAGAAAGCTTCTATCCAGTTTTGAACGGAAGATATTTCCTTTTTCACCATGGCCCTCTATGGGCTTCCAAATATCCCTTTGCGAACTCCACAAGAACAGCCTTAGCGAAAGGCTTCTTGAAAGGAAAGATGTAACTCTGTGAGATGAATTAACAGAACACAGAGCAGTTTCTCAGAAAGCTTCTTTCCAGTTTTGAATGGGAGATATTTCTTTTTTCACCATAGCCCTCTATGGGCTTCAGAATATCCCTTTGCCAATTCCACAAGAACAGCCTTAGCGAAAGGCTTCTTGAAGGGAAAGATGTAACACTGTGAGATGAATTAACAGAACACAGAGCAGTTTCTCAGAAAACTTCTTTCCAGATCTGAATCCAAGATATTTCGTTTTTCACCATAGCCCTCATTGGGCTTCCAAATATCCCTTTGCCAATTCCAAAAGAACAGCCTTAGCGAAAGGCTTCTTGAAGGGAAAGATGTAACTCTGTGAGATGAATTAAGAGAACACAGAGCAGTTTCTCAGAAAGCTTCTTTCCAGTTTTGAACGAAAGATATTTCCTTTTTCACCATAGCCCTCTATGGCCTTCCAAATATCCCTTTGCCAATTCCACAAGAACAGCCTTAACGAAAGGCTTCTTGAAGGGAAAGATGTAACTCTGTGAGATGAATTAAGAAAACACAGAGCCGTTTCTCAGAAAGCTTCTTTCCAGTTTTGACAGGAAGATATATCCTTTTTCACCATAGCCCTCTATGGGCTTCCAAATATCCCTTTGCCAATTCCACAAGAACAGCCTTAGCGAAAGGCTTCTTGAACGGAAAGATGTACCTCTGTGAGATGAATTAACAGAACACAGAGCAGTTCATCAGAAAGCTTCTTTCCAGTTTTGAACGGAAGATATTTCCTTTTTCACCATAGCCCTCTATGGGCTTCCAAATATCCCTTTGCCAATTCCACAAGAACAGCCTTAGCGAAAGACTTCTTGAAGAGAAAGATGTAACTCTGTGAGATGAATTAACAGAACACAGAGCAGTTTCTCAGAAAGCTTCTTTCCAGTTTTGAACCCAAGATATTTGCTTTTTCACCATAGCCCTATATGGGCTTCCAAATATCCCTTTGCCAATTCCACAAGAACAGCCTTAGCGAAAGGCTTCTTGAAGAGAAAGATGTAACTCTGTGAGATGAATTAACAGAACACAGAGCCGTTTCTCAGAAAGCTTCTTTCCAGTTTTGAACGGAAGATATTTCCTTTTTCACCATAGCCTTCTATGGGCTTCCAAATATCCCTTTGCCAATTCCACAAGAACAGCCTTAGCGAAAGACTTCTTGAAACGAAAGATGTAACTCTGTGAGATGAATTAACAGAACACAGAGCAGTTTCTCAGAAAACTTCTTTCCAGATTTGAATGCAAGATATTTCCTTTTTCACCATAGCCCTCATTGGGCTTCCAAATATCCCTTTGCCAATTCCAGAAGAACAGCCTTACTGAAAGGCTTCTTGAAGGGAAAGATGTAACTCTGTGAGATGAATTAACAGACACAGAGCAGTTTCTCAGAAAGCTTCTTTCCAGTTTTGAACGGAAGATATTTGCTTTTTCACCATAGCCCTCTATGGGCTTCCAAATATCCCTTTGCCAATTCCACAAGAACAACCTTAGCGAAAGGCTTCTTGAAGGGAAAGATGTAACTCGGTGAGATGAATTAACAGAACACAGAGCAGTTTCACCGAAAGCTTCTTTCCAGTTTTGAACGGAAGATATTTCCTTTTTCACCATAGCCCTCTATGAGCATCCAAATATCAATTTGCCAATTCCACAAGAACAGCCTTAGCGAAAGTCTTCTTGAAGGGAAAGATGTAACTAAGTGAGATGAATTAACAGAACACAGAGCAGTTTCTCAGAAAGCTTCTTTCCAGTTTTGAACGGAAGATATTTCCTTTTTCACCATAGCCCTCTAAGGGCTTCCAAATATCCCTTTGCCAATTCCACAAGAACACCCTTGTCGAAAGGCATCTTGATGGGAAAGATGTAACTCTATGAGATGAATTAACAGAACACAGAGCAGTTTCTCAGAAAGCTTCTTTCCAGTTTTAAACGGAAGATATTTCCTTTTTCACCATGGCCCTCTATGGGCTTCCAAATATCCCTTTGCGAACTCCACAAGAACAGCCTTAGCGAAAGGCTTCTTGAAAGGAAAGATGTAATTCTGTGAGATGAATTAACAGAACACAGAGCAGTTTCTCAGAAAGCTTCTTTCCAGTTTTGAATGGGAGATATTTCCTTTTTCACCATAGCCCTCTATGGCCTTCAGAATATCCCTTTGCCAATTCCACAAGAACAGCCTTAGCGAAAGGCTTCTTGAAGGGAAAGATGTAACTCTGTGAGATGAATTAACAGAACACAGAGCAGTTTCTCAGAAAGCTTCTTTCTAGTTTTGAACGGAAGATATTTCCTTTTTCACCATAGGCCTCTAAGGGTTTCCAAATATCCCTTTGCCAATTCCACAAGAACAGCCTTAGCGAAAGGCTTCTTGAAGGGAAAGATGTAACTCTGTGAGATGAATTAAGAGAACACAGAGCAGTTTCTCAGAAAGCTTCTTTCCAGTTTTGAACGGAAGATATTTCCTTTTTCACCTGAGCCCTCTATGGGCTTCCAAATATCCCTTTGCAAATTCCACAAGAACAGCCTTAGCGAAAGTCTTCTTGAAGGGATAGATGTAACTCTGTGAGATGAATTCACAGAACACAGAGCAGTTTCTCAGAAAGCTTCTTTCCAGTTTTGAACGGAAGATATTTCCTTTTTCACCATAGGCCTCTAAGGGTTGCCAAATATCCCTTTGCCAATTCCACAAGAACAGCCTTAGCGAAAGGCTTCTTGAAGGGAAAGATGTAACTCTGTGAGATGAATTCACAGAACACAGAGCAGTTTCTCAGAAAGCTTGTTTCCAGTTTTGAACGGAAGATATTTCCTTTTTCATCATAGCCCTCTATGGTCTTCCAAATATCCCTTTGCCAATTCCACAAGAACAGCCTTAGCGAAAGGCTTCTTGAAGGGAAAGATGTAACTCGGTGAGATGAATTAACAGAACACAGAGCAGTTTCTCAGAAAGCTTCTTTCCAGTTTTGATCGGAAGATATTTCCTTTTTCACCATAGCCCTCTATGGGCTTCCAAATATCCATTTGCCAATTCCACAAGAACAGCCTTAGCGAAAGCCTTCTTGAAGGGAAAGATATAACTCTGTGAGATGAATTCACAAAACACAGAGCAGTTTCTCAGAAAGCTTCTTTCCAGTTTGAACGGAAGATATTTCCTTTTTCACCATTGCCCTCTATGGGCTTCCAAATATCCCTTTGCCAATTCCACAAGAACAGCCTTAGCGAAAGGCTTCTTGAAGGGAAAGATGTAACTCTGTGAGATGAATTAAGAGAACACAGAGCAGTTTCTCAGAAAGCTTCTTTCCAGTTTTGAACGGAAGATATTTGCTTTTTCACCATAGCCCTCTAAGGGCTTCCAAATATCCCTTTGCCAATTCCACAAGAACACCCTTGTCGAAAGGCATCTTGATGGGAAAGATGTAACTCTATGAGATGAATTAACAGAACACAGAGCAGTTTCTCAGAAAGCTTCTTTCCAGTTTTAAACGGAAGATATTTCCTTTTTCACCATGGCCCTCTATGGGCTTCCAAATATCCCTTTGCGAACTCCACAAGAACAGCCTTAGCGAAAGGCTTCTTGAAAGGAAAGATGTAATTCTGTGAGATGAATTAACAGAACACAGAGCAGTTTTCTCAGAAAGCTTCTTTCCAGTTTTGAATGGGAGATATTTCCTTTTTCACCATAGCCCTCTATGGCCTTCAGAATATCCCTTTGCCAATTCCACAAGAACAGCCTTAGCGAAAGGCTTCTTGAAGGGAAAGATGTAACTCTGTGAGATGAATTAACAGAACACAGAGCAGTTTCTCAGAAAGCTTCTTTCTAGTTTTGAACGGAAGATATTTCCTTTTTCACCATAGGCCTCTAAGGGTTTCCAAATATCCCTTTGCCAATTCCACAAGAACAGCCTTAGCGAAAGGCTTCTTGAAGGGAAAGATGTAACTCTGTGAGATGAATTAAGAGAACACAGAGCAGTTTCTCAGAAAGCTTCTTTCCAGTTTTGAACGGAAGATATTTCCTTTTTCACCTGAGCCCTCTATGGGCTTCCAAATATCCCTTTGCAAATTCCACAAGAACAGCCTTAGCGAAAGTCTTCTTGAAGGGATAGATGTAACTCTGTGAGATGAATTCACAGAACACAGAGCAGTTTCTCAGAAAGCTTCTTTCCAGTTTTGAACGGAAGATATTTCCTTTTTCACCATAGGCCTCTAAGGGTTGCCAAATATCCCTTTGCCAATTCCACAAGAACAGCCTTAGCGAAAGGCTTCTTGAAGGGAAAGATGTAACTCTGTGAGATGAATTCACAGAACACAGAGCAGTTTCTCAGAAAGCTTGTTTCCAGTTTTGAACGGAAGATATTTCCTTTTTCATCATAGCCCTCTATGGTCTTCCAAATATCCCTTTGCCAATTCCACAAGAACAGCCTTAGCGAAAGGCTTCTTGAAGGGAAAGATGTAACTCGGTGAGATGAATTAACAGAACACAGAGCAGTTTCTCAGAAAGCTTCTTTCCAGTTTTGATCGGAAGATATTTCCTTTTTCACCATAGCCCTCTATGGGCTTCCAAATATCCATTTGCCAATTCCACAAGAACAGCCTTAGCGAAAGCCTTCTTGAAGGGAAAGATATAACTCTGTGAGATGAATTCACAAAACACAGAGCAGTTTCTCAGAAAGCTTCTTTCCAGTTTGAACGGAAGATATTTCCTTTTTCACCATTGCCCTCTATGGGCTTCCAAATATCCCTTTGCCAATTCCACAAGAACAGCCTTAGCGAAAGGCTTCTTGAAGGGAAAGATGTAACTCTGTGAGATGAATTAAGAGAACACAGAGCAGTTTCTCAGAAAGCTTCTTTCCAGTTTTGAACGGAAGATATTTGCTTTTTCACCATAGCCCTCTATGGGCTTCCAAATATCCCTTTGCCAATTCCACAAGAACAGCCTTAGCGAAAGGCTTCTTGAAGGGAAAGATGTAACCCTGTGAGATGAATTCACAGAACAAAGAGCAGTTTCTCAGAAAGCTTCTTTCCAGTTTGAACGGAAGATATTTCCTTTTTCACCATAGCCCTCTATGGGCTTCCAAATAACCCATTGCAAATTCCACAAGAACAGCCTTAGCGAAAGGCTTCTTGAAGGGAAAGATGTAACTCTGTGAGATGAATAAACAGAACACAGAGCAGTTTCTAAGAAAGCTTCTTTCCAGTTTTGAACGGAGGATATTTCCTTTTTCACCATAGCCCTTTATGGGCTTCCAAATATCCCTTTGCCAATTCCACCAGAACAGCCTTAGCGAAAGGCTTCTTGAACGGAAAGATGTAACTCTGTGAGATGAATTAACAGAACACAGAGCAGTTTCTCAGAAAGCTTCTTTCCAGTTTTGAACAGAGGATATTATCTTTTTCACCATAGCCCTCTATGGGCTTCCAAATATCCCTTTGCCAATTCCACCAGAACAGCCTTACCGAAAGGCTGCTTGAAGGGAAAGATGTAACTCTGTGAGATGAATTAACAGAACACAGAGCAGTTTCTCAGAAAGCTTCTTTCCAGTTTTGAACGGAAGATATTTCCTTTTTCACCATAGCCTTCTAAGGGCTTCCAAATATCCCTTTGCCAATTCCACAAGAACAGCCTTGTCGAAAGGCATCTTGAAGGGAAAGATGTAACTCTATGAGATGAATTAACAGAACACAGAGCAGTTTCTCAGAAAGCTTCTTTCCAGTTTTGAACGGAAGAATTTTCCTTTTTCACCATGGCCCTCTATGGGCTTCCAAATATCCCTTTGCGAACTCCACAAGAACAGCCTTAGCGAAAGGCTTCTTGAAAGGAAAGATGTAATTCTGTGAGATGAATTAACAGAACACAGAGCAGTTTCTCAGAAAGCTTCTTTCCAGTTTTGAATGGGAGATATTTCCTTTTTCACCATAGCCCTCTATGGCCTTCAGAATATCCCTTTGCCAATTCCACAAGAACAGCCTTAGCGAAAGGCTTCTTGAAGGGAAAGATGTAACTCTGTGAGATGAATTAACAGAACACAGAGCAGTTTCTCAGAAAACTTCTTTCCAGATCTGAATGCAAGATATTTCGTTTTTCACCATAGCCCTCTTTGGGCTTCCAAATATCCCTTTGCCAATTCCACAAGAACAGCCTTAGCGAAAGGCTTCTTGAAGGGAAAGATGTAACTCTGTGAGATGAATTTAGAGAACACAGAGCAGTTTCACAGAAAGCTTCTTTCCAGTTTTGAAAGAAAGATATTTCCTTTTTCACCATAGCCCTCTATGGGCTTCCAAATATCCCTTTGCCAATTCCACAAGAACAGCCTTAGCGAAAGGCTTCTTGAAGGGAAAGATGTAACTCTGTGAGATGAATTAACAAAACACAGAGCAGTTTCTCAGAAAGCTTCTCTCCAGTTTTGAAAGGAAGATATTTCCTTTTTCACCATAGCCCTCTATGGGCTTCCAAATATCCCTTTTCCAATTCCACAGGAACAGCTTTAGCGAAAGGCTTCTTGAATGGAAAGATGTAACTCTGTGAGATGAATTAAGAGAACACAGAGCCGTTTCTCAGAAAGCTTCTTTCCAGTTTTGACTGGAAGATATATCCTTTTTCACCATAGCCCTCTAAGGGCTTCCAAATATCCCTTTGCCAATTGCACAAGAACAGCCTTAGCGAAAGGCTTCTTGAAGGGAAAGATGTAACTCTGTGAGATGAATTAAGAGACAACAGAGCAGTTTCTCAGAAAGCTTCTTTCCAGTTTTGAACGGAAGATATTTCCTTTTTCACCATAGCCCTCTATGGGCTTCCAAATATCCCTTTGCCAATTCCACAAGAACAGCCTTAGCGAAAGGCTTCTTGAAGGGAAATATGTAACTCTGTGAGATGAATTAACAGAACACAGAGCAGTTTCTCAGAAAGCTTCTTTCCAGTTTTGAACGGAAGATATTTTCTTTTTCACCATAGCCCTCTATGGTCTTCCAAATATCCCTTTGCCAATTCCACAAGAACAGCCTTAGCGAAAGGCTTCTTGAAGGGAAAGATGTAACTCTGTGAGATGAATTCACAGAACAAAGAGCAGTTTCTCAGAAAGCTTCTTTCAAGTTTTGAACGGAAGATATTTCCTTATTAACCATAACCCTCTATGGGCTTCCAAATATCCCTTTGCCAATTCCACAAGAACAGCCTTAACGAAAGGCTTCTTGAAGGGAAAGATGTAACTCTGTGAGATGAATTAACAGAACACAGAGCAGTTTCTCAGAAAGCTTCTTTCCAGTTTTGAACGGAAGATATTTCCTTTTTCACCATAGCCCTCTAGGGGCTTCCAAATATCCCTTTGCAAAATCCACCAGAAAAGCCTTAGCGAAAGGCTTCTTGAACGGAAAGATGTAACTCTGTGAGATGAATTAACAGAACACAGAGCAGTTTCTCAGAAAGCTTCTTTCCAGTTTTGAACGGAAGATATTTCCTTTTTCACCATAGCCTCTATGGGCTTCCAAATATCCCTTTGCCAATTCCACAAGAACAGCCTTAGCGAAAGGCTTCTTGAAGGGAAAGATGTAACTCTGTGAGATGAATTAACAGAACACAGAGCAGTTTCTCAGAATGCTTCTTTCCAGTTTTGAACGGGAGACATTTCCTTTTTCACCATAGCCCTCTAAGGGCTTCCAAATATCCCTTTGCCAATTCCACAAGAACAGCCTTAGCGAAAGGCTTCTTGAAGGGAAAGTTGTAACTCTGTGAGATGAATTAACAGAACACAGAGCAGTTTCTCAGAAAGCTTGTTTCCAGTTTTGAACGGAAGATATTTCCTTTTTCACCATAGCCCTCTATGGTCTTCCAAATATCCCTTTGCCAATTCCACAAGAACAGCCTTAGCGAAAGGCTTCTTGAAGGGAAAGATGTAACTCTGTGAGATGAATTAACAGAACACAGAGCAGTTTCTCAGAAAGCTTCTTTCCAGTTTTGATCGGAAGATATTTCCTTTTTCACCATAGCCCTCTATGGGCTTCCAAATATCCATTTGCCAATTCCACAAGAACAGCCTTAGCGAAAGGCTTCTTGAAGGGAAAGATGTAACTCTGTGAGATGAATTCACAAAACACAGAGCAGTTTCTCAGAAAGCTTCTTTCCAGTTTGAACGGAAGATATTTCCTTTTTCACCGTTGCCCTCTATGGGCTTCCAAATATCCCTTTGCCAATTCCACAAGAACAGCCTTAGCGAAAGGCTTCTGGAAAGGAAAGATGTAACTCTGTGAGATGAATTAACAGAACACAGAACAGTTTCTCAGAAAGCTTCTTTCCAGTTTTGAACGGAAGATATTTCCTTTTTCACCATAGCCCTCTATGGGCTTCCAAATATCCCTTTGCCAATTCCACAAGAACAGCCTTAGCGAAAGGCTTCTTGAAGGGAAATATGTAACTCTGTGAGATGAATTAACAGAACACAGAGCAGTTTCTCAGAAACCTTCTTTCCAGTTTTGAAAGGAAGATATATCATTTTTCAGCATAGCGCTCTATGGACTTCCAAATATCCCTTTGCCTGTTCCACCAGAACAGCCTTAGCGAAAGGCTTCTTGAAGGCAAAGATGTAACTCTGTGACATGAATTAACAGAACACAGAGCAGTTTCTCAGAAAGCTTCTTTCCAGTTTTGAACGGAAGATATTTCCTTTTTCACCATAGCCCTCATTGGGCTTCCAAATATCCCTTTGCCTATTCCACAAGAACATCCCTAGCGAAAGACTTCTTGAAAGGAAAGATGTAACTCTGTGAGATGAATTAACAGAACACAGAGCAGTTTCTCAGAAAACTTCTTTCCAGATTTGAATGCAAGATACTTCCTTTTTCACCATAGCACTCATTGGGCTTCCAAATATCCCTTTGCCAATTCCACAAGAACAGCCTTAGCGAAAAGCTTCTTGAAGGGAAAGATATAACTCTGTGAGATGAATTAACAGAACACAGAGCAGTTTCTCAGATAGCTTCTTTCCAGTTTTGAACGGGAGACATTTCCTTTTTCACCATAGCCCTCTATGGGCTTCCAAATATCCCTTTGCCAATTCCACAATAACAGCCTTAGCGAAAGGCTTCTTGAAGGGAAAGATGTAACTCTGTGAGATGAATTAAGAGAACACAGAGCAGTTTCTCAGAAAGCTTCTTTCCAGTTTTGAACAGAGGATATTTCGTTTTTCACCATAGCCCTCTATGGGCTTCCAAATATTCCTCTGCCAATTCCACCAGAACACCTTACCGAAAGGCTTCTTGAACGGAAAGATGTAACTCTGTGAGAGGAATTAACAGAACACAGAGCAGTTTCTCAGAAAGCTTCTTTCCAGTTTGAACGGAAGATATTTCCTTTTTCACCATTGCCCTCTATGGGCTTCCAAATATCCCTTTGCCAATTCCACAAGAACAGCCTTAGCGAAAGGCTTCTTGAAGGGAAAGATGTAACTCTGTGAGATGAATTCACAGAACACAGACCAGTTTCTCGTAAAGCTTCTTTCCAGTTTGAACGGAAGATATTTCCTTTTTCACCATAGCCCTCTATGGGCTTCCAAATAACCCATTGCCAATTCCACCAGAACAGCCTTAGCGAAAGGCTTCTTGAAGGGAAAGATGTAACTCTGTGAGATGAATAAACAGAACACAGAGCAGTTTCTCAGAAAGCTTCTTTCCAGTTTTGAACAGAGGATATTTCCTTTTTCGCCATAGCCCTCTATGGGCTTCCAAATATCCCTTTGCCAATTCCACCAGAACAGCCTTAGCGAAAGGCTTCTTGAACGGAAAGATGTAACTCTGTGAGATGAATTAACAAAACACAGAGCAGTTTCTCAGAAAGCTTCTCTCCAGTTTTGAAAGGAAGATATTTCCTTTTTCACCATAGCCCTCTATGGGCTTCCAAATATCCCTTTTCCAATTCCACAGGAACAGCTTTAGCGAAAGGCTTCTTGAATGGAAAGATGTAACTCTGTGAGATGAATTAAGAGAACACAGAGCCGTTTCTCAGAAAGCTTCTTTCCAGTTTTACCGGAAGATATATCCTTTTTCACCATAGCCCTCTAAGGGCTTCCAAATATCCCTTTTCCAATTCCACAAGAACAGCCTTAGCGAAAGGCTTCTTGAACGGAAAGATGTAACTCTGTGAGATGAATTAACAGAACACAGAACAGTTTCTCAGAAAGCTTCTTTCCAGTTTTGAACGGAAGATATTTCCTTTTTCACCATAGCCCTCTAAGGGCTTCCAAATATCCCTTTGCCAATTCCACAAGAACAGCCTTGTCGAAAGGCATCTTGAAGGGAAAGAGGTAATTCTGTGAGATGAATTAAGAGAACACAGAGCAGTTTCTCAGAAAGCTTCTTTCCAGTTTGAACGAAAGATATTTCCTTTTTCACCATAGCCCTCTATGGGCTTCCAAATATCCCTTTGCCAATTCCACAAGAACAGCCTTAACGAAAGGCTTCTTGAAGGGAAAGATGTAACTCTGTGAGATGAATTAAGAAAACACAGAGCAGTTTCTCAGAAAGCTTCTCTCCAGTTTTGAAAGGAAGATATTTCCTTTTTCACCATAGCCCTCTATGGGCTTCCAAATATCCCTTTTCCAATTCCACAGGAACAGCTTTAGCGAAAGGCTTCTTGAATGGAAAGATGTAACTCTGTGAGATGAATTAAGAGAACCCAGAGCCGTTTCTCAGAAAGCTTCTTTCCAGTTTTGACAGGAAGATATATCCTTTTTCACCATAGCCCTCTATGGGCTTCCAAATATCCCTTTGCCAATTCCACAAGAACAGCCTTAGCGAAAGGCTTCTTGAACGGAAAGATGTACCTCTGTGAGATGAATTAACAGAACACAGAGCAGTTCATCAGAAAGCTTCTTTCCAGTTATGAACGGAAGATATTTCCTTTTTCACCATAGCCCTCTATTGGCTTCCAAATATCCCTTTGCCAATTCCACAAGAACAGCCTTAGTGAAAGGCTTCTTGAAGGGAAAGACGTAACTCTGTGAGACGAATTCACAGAACACAGAGCAGTTTCTCAGAAAGCTTCTTTCCAGTTTTGAACGGAAGATATTTTCTTTTTCACCATAGCCCTCTATGGGCTTCCAAATATCCCTTTGCCAATTCCACAAGAACAGCCTTAGCGAAAGGCTTCTTGAAGGGAAATATGTAACTCTGTGAGATGAATTAACAGAACACAGAGCAGTTTCCTAGAAAGCTTCTATCCAGTTTTGAACGGAAGATATTTCCTTTTTCACGATAGCCCTCTATGGGCTTCCAAATATCCCTTTACCAATTCCACAAAAACAGCTTTAGCGAAAGGCTTCTTGAATGGAAAGATGTAACTCTCTGAGATGAATTAAGAGAACACAGAGCCGTTTCTCAGAAAGCTTCTTTCCAGTTTTGAACGGAAGAATATTTCCTTTTTCACCATAGCCCTCTATGGGCTTCCAAATATCCCTTTGCCAATTCCACCAGAAAAGCCTTAGCGAAAGGCTTCTTGAAGGGAAATATGTAACTCTGTGAGATGAATTAACAGAACACAGAGCAGTTTCCTAGAAAGCTTCTATCCAGTTTTGAACGGAAGATATTTCCTTTTTCACCATGGCCCTCTATGGGCTTCCAAATATCCCTTTGCGAACTCCACAAGAACAGCCTTAGCGAAAGGCTTCTTGAAAGGAAAGATGTAACTCTGTGAGATGAATTAACAGAACACAGAGCAGTTTCTCAGAAAGCTTCTTTCCAGTTTTGAATGGGAGATATTTCTTTTTTCACCATAGCCCTCTATGGGCTTCAGAATATCCCTTTGCCAATTCCACAAGAACAGCCTTAGCGAAAGGCTTCTTGAAGGGAAAGATGTAACACTGTGAGATGAATTAACAGAACACAGAGCAGTTTCTCAGAAAACTTCTTTCCAGATCTGAATCCAAGATATTTCGTTTTTCACCATAGACCTCATTGGGCTTCCAAATATCCCTTTGCCAATTCCAAAAGAACAGCCTTAGCGAAAGGCTTCTTGAAGGGAAAGATGTATCTCTGTGAGATGAATTAAGAGAACACAGAGCAGTTTCTCAGAAAGCTTCTTTCCAGTTTTGAACGAAAGATATTTCCTTTTTCACCATAGCCCTCTATGGGCTCCCAAATATCCCTTTCCCAATTCCACAAGAACAGCCTTAACGAAAGGCTTCTTGAAGGGAAAGATGTAACTCTGTGAGATGAATTAAGAAAACACAGAGCAGTTTCTCAGAAAGCTTCTCTCCAGTTTTGAAAGGAAGATATTTCCTTTTTCACCATAGCCCTCTATGGGCTTTCAAATATCCCTTTTCCAATTCCACAGGAACAGCTTAAGCGAAAGGCTTCTTGAATGGAAAGATGTAACTCTGTGAGATGAATTAAGAGAACACAGAGCCGTTTCACCGAAAGCTTCTTTCCAGTTTTGAACGGAAGATATTTCCTTTTTCACCATAGCCCTCTATGGGCTTCCAAATATCCATTTGCCAATTCCACAAGAACAGCCTTAGCGAAAGGCTTCTTGAAGGGAAAGATGTAACTCTGTGAGATGAATGCACAAAACACAGAGCAGTTTCTCAGAAAGCTTCTTTCCAGTTTGAACGGAAGATATTTCCTTTTTCACCATTGCCCTCTATGGGCTTCCAAATATCCCTTTGCCAATTCCACAAGAACAGCCTTAGCGAAAGGCTTCTTGAAGGGAAAGATGTAACTCTGTGAGATGAATTCACAGAACACAGAACAGTTTCTGATAAAGCTTCTTTCCAGTTTTGAACGGAAGATATTTCACTTTTCACCATAGCCCTCTATGGGCTTCAAAATATCCCTTTGCCAATTCCACAAGAACAGCCTTAGCGAAAGGCTTCTTGAAGGGAAAGATGTAACTCTGTGAGATGAATTAACAGAACACAGAGCAGTTTCTCAGAAAGCTTCTTTCCAGTTTTGAACAGAGGATATTTCGTTTTTCACCATAGCCCTCTATGGGCTTCCAAATATTCCTCTGCCAATTCCACCAGAACACCTTACCGAAAGGCTTCTTGAACGGAAAGATGTAACTCTGTGAGAGGAATTAACAGAACACAGAGCAGTTTCTCAGAAAGCTTCTTTCCAGTTTTGAACGGAAGATATTTCCTTTTTCATCATAGCCCTCTATGGGCTTCCAAATATCCCTTTGCCAATTCCACAAGAACAGCCTTAGCGAAAGGCTTCTTGAAGGGAAAGATGTAACTCTCTGAGATGAATTAACAGAACACAGAGCAGTTTCTCAGAAAACTTCTTTCCAGATTTGAATGCAAGATATTTCCTTTTTCACCATAGCTCTCATTGGGCTTCCAAATATCCCTTTGCCAATTCCACAAGAACAGCCTTAGCGAAAGGCTTCTTGACGGGAAAGATGTAACTCTGTGAGTTGAATTATCAGAAGACAGAGCAGTTTCTCAAAAAGCTTCTTTCCAGGTTTGAACGGAAGATATTTCCTTTTTCACCAAAGCCCTCTATGGGCTTCCAAATATCCCTTTGCCAATTCCACAAGAACAGCCTTAGCGAAAGGCTTCTTGAAGGGAAAGATGTAACTCTGTGAGATGAATTAACAGAACACAGAGCAGTTTCTCAGAAAGCTTCTTTCCAGTTTTGAACGGAAGATATTTCCTTTTTCACCATAGCCTTCTAAGGGCTTCCAAATATCCCTTTGCCAATTCCACAAGAACAGCCTTGTCAAAAGGCATCTTGAAGGGAAAGATGTAACTCTATGAGATGAATTAAAAGAACACAGAGCAGTTTCTCAGAAAGCTTCTTTCCAGTTTTGAACGGAAGATATTTCCTTTTTCACCATGGCCTCTATGGGCTTCCAAATATCCCTTTGCGAACTCCACAAGAACAGCCTTAGCGAAAGGCTTCTTGAAAGGAAAGTTGTAATTCTGTGAGATGAATTAACAGAACACAGAGCAGTTTCTCAGAAAGCTTCTTTCCAGTTTTGAATGGGAGATATTTCCTTTTTCACCATAGCCCTCTATGGCCTTCAGAATATCCCTTTGCCAATTCCACAAGAACAGCCTTAGCGAAAGGCTTCTTGAAGGGAAATATGTAACTCTGTGAGATGAATTAACAGAACACAGAGCAGTTTCTCAGAAAGCTTCTTTCCAGTTTTGAACGGAAGATATATTCTTTTTCACCATAGCCCTCTATGGTCTTCCAAATATCCCTTTGCCAATTCCACAAGAACAGCCTTAGCGAAAGGCTTTTTGAAGGGAAAGATGTAACACTGTGAGATGAATTAACAGAACACAGAGCAGTTTCTCAGAAAACTTCTTTCCAGATCTGAATCCAAGATATTTCGTTTTTCACCATAGCCCTCATTGGGCTTCCAAATATCCCTTTGCCAATTCCAAAAGAACAGCCTTAGCGAAAGGCTTCTTGAAGGGAAAGATGTAACTCTGTGAGATGAATTAAGAGAACATAGAGCAGTTTCTCAGAAAGCTTCTTTCCAGTTTTGAACGAAAGATATTTCCTTTTTCACCATAGCCCTCTATGGCCTTCCAAATATCCCTTTGCCAATTCCACAAGAACAGCCTTAGCGAAAGGCTTCTTGAACGGAAAGATGTACCTCTGTGAGATGAATTAACAGAACACAGAGCAGTTCATCAGAAAGCTTCTTTCCAGTTTTGAACGGAAGATATTTCCTTTTTCACCATATCCCTCTATTGGCTTCCAAATATCCCTTTGCCAATTCCACAAGAACAGCCTTAGTGAAAGGCTTCTTGAAGGGAAAGACGTAACTCTGTGAGACGAATTCACAGAACACAGAGCAGTTTCTCAGAAAGCTTCTTTTCAGTTTTGAACGGAAGATATTTCCTTTTTCACCATAGCCCTCTATGGGCTTCCAAATATCCCTTTGCCAATTCCACAAGAAGAGCCTTAGCGAAAGGCTTCTTGAAGGGAAATATGTAACTCTGTGAGATGAATTAACAGGACACAGAGCAGTTTCTCAGAAAGCTTCTATCCAGTTTTGAACGGAAGATATTTCCTTTTTCACGATAGCCTCTATGGGCTTCCAAATATCCCTTTACCAATTCCACAAGAACAGCTTTATCGAAAGGCTTCTTGAATGGAAAGATGTAACTCTCTGAGATGAATTTAGAGAACACAGAGCCGTTTCTCAGAAAGATTCTTTCCAGTTTTGAACGGAAGATATTTCCTTTTTCACCATAGCCCTCTATGGGCTTCCAAATATCCCTTTGCCAATTCCACAAGAACAGCCTTAGCGAAAGACTTCTTGAAACGAAAGATGTAACTCTGTGAGATGAATTAACAGAACACAGAGCAGTTTCTCAGAAAACTTCTTTCCAGATTTGAATGCAAGATATTTGCTTTTTCACCATAGCCCTCATTGGGCTTCCAAATATCCCTTTGCCAATTCCAGAAGAACAGCCTTACTGAAAGGCTTCTTGAAGGGAAAGATGTAACTCTGTGAGATGAATTAACAGACACAGAGCAGTTTCTCAGAAAGCTTCTTTCCAGTTTTGAACGGAAGATATTTGCTTTTTCACCATAGCCCTCTATGGGCTTCCAAATATCCCTTTGCCAATTCCACAAGAACAGCCTTAGCGAAAGGCTTCTTGAAGGGAAAGATGTAACTCGGTGAGATGAATTAACAGAACACAGAGCAGTTTCACCGAAAGCTTCTTTCCAGTTTTGAACGGAAGATATTTCCTTTTTCACCATAGCCCTCTATGAGCATCCAAATATCAATTTGCCAATTCCACAAGAACAGCCTTAGCGAAAGTCTTCTTGAAGGGAAAGATGTAACTAAGTGAGATGAATTAACAGAACACAGAGCAGTTTCTCAGAAAGCTTCTTTCCAGTTTTGAACGGAAGATATTTCCTTTTTCACCATAGCCCTCTAAGGGCTTCCAAATATCCCTTTGCCAATTCCACAAGAACACCCTTGTCGAAAGGCATCTTGATGGGAAAGATGTAACTCTATGAGATGAATTAACAGAACACAGAGCAGTTTCTCAGAAAGCTTCTTTCCAGTTTTAAACGGAAGATATTTCCTTTTTCACCATGGCCCTCTATGGGCTTCCAAATATCCCTTTGCGAACTCCACAAGAACAGCCTTAGCGAAAGGCTTCTTGAAAGGAAAGATGTAATTCTTTGAGATGAATTAACAGAACACAGAGCAGTTTCTCAGAAAGCTTCTTTCCAGTTTTGAATGGGAGATATTACCTTTTTCACCATAGCCCTCTATGGCCTTCAGAATATCCCTTTGCCAATTCCACAAGAACAGCCTTAGCGAAAGGCTTCTTGAAGGGAAAGATGTAACTCTGTGAGATGAATTAACAGAACACAGAGCAGTTTCTCAGAAAGCTTCTTTCTAGTTTTGAACGGAAGATATTTCCTTTTTCACCATAGGCCTCTAAGGGTTTCCAAATATCCCTTTGCCAATTCCACAAGAACAGCCTTAGCGAAAGGCTTCTTGAAGGGAAAGATGTAACTCTGTGAGATGAATTAAGAGAACACAGAGCAGTTTCTCAGAAAGCTTCTTTCCAGTTTTGAACGGAAGATATTTCCTTTTTCACCTGAGCCCTCTAGGGGCTTCCAAATATCCCTTTGCAAATTCCACAAGAACAGCCTTAGCGAAAGTCTTCTTGAAGGGAAAGATGTAACTCTGTGAGATGAATTCACAGAACACAGAGCAGTTTCTCAGAAAGCTTCTTTCCAGTTTTGAACGGAAGATATTTCCTTTTTCACCATAGGCCTCTAAGGGTTGCCAAATATCCCTTTGCCAATTCCACAAGAACAGCCTTAGCGAAAGGCTTCTTGAAGGGAAAGATGTAACTCTGTGAGATGAATTCACAGAACACAGAGCAGTTTCTCAGAAAGCTTCTTTCCAGTTTTGAACGGAAGATATTTCCTTTTTCACCATAGGCCTCCAAGGGTTTCCAAATATCCCTTTGCCAATTCCACAAGAACAGCCTTAGCGAAAGGCTTCTTGAAGGGAAAGATGTAACTCTGTGAGATGAATTAACAGAACACAGAGCAGTTTCTCAGAAAGCTTCTTTCCAGTTTTGAACGGAAGATATTTCCTTTTTCACCATAGGCCTCTATGGGCTTCCAAATATCCCTTTGCCAATTCCACAAGAACAGCCTTAGCGAAAGGCTTCTTGAAGGGAAAGATGTAACTCTGTGAGATGAATTAACAGAACACAGAGCAGTTTCTCAGAAAGCTTCTTTCCAGTTTTGAACGGAAGATATTTACTTTTTCACCATAGCCCTCTATGGGCTTCCAAATATCCCTTTGCCAATTACACAAGAACAGCCTTAGCGAAAGGCTTCTTGAAGGGAAAGATGTAACTCTGTGAGATGAATTCACAGAACACAGAGCAGTTTCTCAGAAAGCTTCTTTCCAGTTTTGAAGGGAAGATATTTCCTTTTTCACCATAGCCATCTATGGGCTTCCAAATATCCCTTTGCCAATTCCACAAGAACAGCCTTAGCGAAAGGCTTCTTGAAGGGAAAGATGTAACTCTGTGAGATGAATTAACAGAACACAGAGCAGTTTCTCAGAAAGCTTCTTTCTAGTTTTGAACGGAAGATATTTCCTTTTTCACCACAGGCCTCTAGGGTTTCCAAATATCCCTTTGCCAATTCCACAAGAACAGCCTTAGCGAAAGGCTTCTTGAAGGGAAAGATGTAACTCTGTGAGATGAATTAAGAGAACACAGAGCAGTTTCTCAGAAAGCTTCTTTCCAGTTTTGAACGGAAGATATTTCCTTTTTCACCATAGGCCTCTGTGGGCTTCCAAATATCCCTTTGCCAATTCCACAAGAACAGCCTTAGCGAAAGGCTTCTTGAAGGGAAAGATGTAACTCTGTGAGATGAATTAACAGAACACAGAGCAGTTTCTCAGAAAGCTTCTTTCTAGTTTTGAACGGAAGATATTTCCTTTTTCACCATAGGCCTCTAAGGGTTTCCAAATATCCCTTTGCCAATTCCACAAGAACAGCCTTAGCTAAGTCTTCTTGAAGGGAAAGATGTAACTCTGTGAGATGAATTAAGAGAACACAGAGCAGTTTCTCACAAAGCTTCTTTCCAGTTTTGAACGGAAGATATTTCCTTTTTCACCATAGCCCTCTATGGGCTTCCAAATATCCCTTTGCAAATTCCACAAGAACAGCCTTAGCGAAAGTCTTCTTGAAGGGAAAGATGTAACTCTGTGATATGAATTCACAGAACACAGAGCAGTTTCTCAGAAAGCTTCTTTCCAGTTTTGAACGGAAGATATTTCCTTTTTCACCATATGCCTCTAAGGGTTGCCAAATATCCCTTTGCCAATTCCACAAGAACAGCCTTAGCGAAAGGCTTCTTGAAGGGAAAGATGTAACTCTGTGAGATGAATTCACAGAACACAGAGCAGTTTCTCAGAAAGCTTCTTTCCAGTTTTGAACGGAAGATATTTCCTTTTTCACCATAGGCCTCTAAGGGTTGCCAAATATCCCTTTGCCAATTCCACAAGAACAGCCTTAGCGAAAGGCTTCTTGAAGGGAAAGATGTAACTCTATGAGATGAATTCACAGAACACAGAGCAGTTTCTGAGAAAGCTTCTTTCCAGTTTTGAACGGAAGATATTTCCTTTTTCACCATAGGCCTCTGTGGGCTTCCAAATATCCCTTTGCCAATTCCACAAGAACAGCCTTAGCGAAAGGCTTCTTGAAGGGAAAGATGTAACTCTGTGAGATGAATTAACAGAACACAGAGCAGTTTCTCAGAAAGCTTCTTTCCAGTTTTGAACGGAAGATATTTCCTTTTTCACCATAGGCCTCTGTGGGCTTCGAAATATCCCTTTGCCAATTCCACAAGAACAGCCTTAGCGAAAGGCTTCTTGAAGGGAAAGATGTAACTCTGTGAGATGAATTAACAGAACACAGAGCAGTTTCTCAGAAAGCTTCTCTCCAGTTTTGAACGGAAGATATTTACTTTTTCACCATAGCCCTCTATGGGCTTCCCAATATCCCTTTGCCAATTCCACAAGAACAGCCTTAGCGAAAGGCTTCATGAAGGGAAAGATGTAACTCTGTGAGATGAATTAACAGAACACAGAGCAGTTTCTCAGAAAGCTTCTTTCCAGTTTTGAACGGAAGATATTTACTTTTTCACCATAGCCCTCTATGGGCTTCCCAATATCCCTTTGCCAATTCCACAAGCACAGCCTTAGCGAAAGGCTTCTTGAAGGGAAAGATGTAACTCTGTGAGATGAATTAACAGAACACAGAGCAGTTTCTCAGAAAGCTTCTTTCCAGTTTTGAACGGAAGATATTTACTTTTTCACCATAGTCCCCTATGGGCTTCCCAATATCCCTTTGCCAATTCCACAAGAACAGCCTTAGCGAAAGGCTTCATGAAGGGAAAGATGTAACTCTGTGAGATGAATTAACAGAACACAGAGCAGTTTCTCAGAAAGCTTCTTTCCAGTTTTGAACGGAAGATATTTCCTTTTTCACCATAGGCCTCTATGGGCTTCCAAATATCCCTTTGCCAATTCCACAAGAACAGCCTTAGCGAAAGGCTTCTTGAAGGGAAAGATGTAACTCTGTGAGATGAATTAACAGAACACAGAGCAGTTTCTCAGAAAGCTTCTTTCCAGTTTTGAACGGAAGATATTTACTTTTTCACCATAGCCCTCTATGGGCTTCCAAATATCCCTTTGCCAATTCCACAAGAACAGCCTTAGCGAAAGGCTTCTTGAAGGGAAAGATGTAACTCTGTGAGATGAATGAACAGAACACTGCGCAGTTTCTCAGAGAGCTTCTTTCCAGTTTTGAACGGAAGATATTTCCTTTTTCACCATAGCCCTCTATGGGCTTCCAAATATCCCTTTGCCAATTCCACAAGAACAGCCTTAGCGAAAGGCTTCTTGAAGGGAACGATGTAACTCTGTGAGATGAATTAACAGAACACAGAGCAGTTTCTCAGAGAGCTTCTTTCCAGTTTTGAACGGAAGATATTTCCTTTTTCACCATAGCCCTCTATGGGCTTCCCAATATCCCTTTGCCAATTCCACAAGAACAGCCTTAGCGAAAGGCTTCTTGAAGGGAAAGATGTAACTCTGTGAGATGAATTAACAGAACACAGAGCAGTTTCTCAGAAAGCTTCTTTCCAGTTTTGAACGGAAGATATTTACTTTTTCACCATAGTCCTCTATGGGCTTCCCAATATCCCCTTGCCAATTCCACAAGAAAAGCCTTAGCGAAAGGCTTCATGAAGGGAAAGATGTAACTCTGTGAGATGAATTCACAGAACACAGAGCAGTTTCTCAGAAAGCTTCTTTCCACTTTTGAACGGAAGATATTTCCTTTTTCACCATAGGCCTCTATGGGCTTCCAAATATCCCTTTGCCAATTCCACAAGAACAGCCTTAGCGAAAGGCTTCTTGAAGGGAAAGATGTAACTCTCTGAGATGAATTAACAGAACACAGGCAGTTTCTCAGAAAGCTTCTTTCCAGTTTTGAACGGAAGATAATTCCTTTTTCACCATAGCCCTCTATGGGCTTCCAAATATCCCTTTGCCAATTCCACCAGAACAGCCTTAGCGAAAGGCTTCTGGAAGGGAAAGATGTAACTCTGTGAGATGAATTAACAGAACACAGAGTAGTTTCTCAGAAAGCTTCTTTCCAGTTTTGAACGGAAGATATTTCCTTTTTCACCATAGCCCTCTATGGGCTTCCAAATATCCCTTTGCCAATTCCACAAGAACAGACTTATCAAAAGGCTTCTTGAAGGGAAAGATGTAACTCTGTGAGATGAATTAACAGAACACAGAGCAGTTTCTCAGAAAGCTTCTTTCCAGTTTTGGACGGAAATTATTTCCTTTTTCAGCATAGACCTCTATGGGCTTCCAAATATCCCTTTGTCAATTCCACAAGAACAGCCTTAGCGCAAGGCTTCTTGAAGGGGAAGATGTAACTCTGTGAGATCAATTAACAGAACAAAGAGCAGTTTCTCAGAAAGCTTCTTTCCGGTTTTGAACGGAAGATATTGCCTTTTTCACCATAGCCCTCTATGGGCTTCCAAATATCCCTTTGCCAATTCCACAAGAACAGCCTTAGCGAAAGGCTTCTTGAAGGGAAAGATGTAACTCTGTGATATGAATTAACAGAACACAGAGCAGTTTCTCAGAATGTTTCTTTCCAGTTTTGAACGGAAGACATTTCCTTTTTCACCATAGCCTTCTACGGGCTTCCAAATATCCCTTTGCCAGTTCCACAAGAACAGCCTTAGCGAAAGGTTTCCTGAAGGGAATGATGTAACTCTGGGAGGTGAATTAACAGAACACAGACAAGTTTCTCAGAAAGCTTCTTTCCAGTTTTGAACGGAAGATATTTCCTTTTTCACCGTAGCCCTCTATGGGCTTCCAAATATCCCTTTGCCAATTGCACAAGAACAGCCTTAGCGAAAGGCTTCTTGAAGGGAAAGATGTAACTCTGTGAGATGAATTAACAGAACACAGAGCAGTTTCTCAGAAAGTTTATCTCGAAGTTTGAACGGAAGATATTTATTTTTTCAGCATAGCCCTCAGTGGGCTTCCAAATATCCCTTTGCCAATTCCACAAGAACAGCCTTAGCGAAAGGCCTCTCGAAGGGAAAGATGTAACTCTGTGAGATGAATTAACAGAACACAGAGCACGTTCTCAGAAAGCATCTTTCCAGTTTTGAACGGAAGATATTTCCTTTTTCACCATAGCCGTCTATGGGCTTCCAAATATCCCTTTGCCAGTTCCACAAGAAGAGCCTTATCGAAAGACTTCTTGAAGGGAAAGATGTAACTCTGTGAGATAAATTAACAGAACACAGAGCAGTTTCTCAGAAAGCTTCTTTCCAGTTTTGAACGGAAGATATTTCCTTTTTCACCGTAGCCCTCTATGGGCTTCCCAATATCCCTTTGACAATTCCACAAGAACAGCCTTAGGGAAAGGCTTCTTGAAGGGAAAGATGTAACTCTCTGAGATGAATTAACAGAACACAGAGCAGTTTCTCAGAAAGCTTCTTTCCAGTTTTGAACGGAAGATATTTCCTTTTTCAGCATAGAACTCTATGGGCTTCCAAATATCCCTTTGTCAATTCCACCAGTACAGCCTTAGCGAAAGGCTTCTTGAAGGGAAAGATGTAACTCTGTGAGATGAATTAACATAACACAGAGCAGTTTCTCAGAAAGCTTCTTTCCAGTTTGAACGGAAGATATTTCCTTTTTGACCATAGCCCTCTATGGGCTTCCAAATATCCCTTTTCCAATTCCACAAGAACAGCCTTAGCGAAAGGCTTCTTGAAGGGAAAGATGTAACTCTTTGAGTTGAATTAACAGAATACAGAGCAGTTTCTCAGAAAGCTTCTTTCCAGTTTTGAACGGAAGATATTTCCTTTTTCACCATAGCCCTCTATGGGCTTCCAAATATCCCTTTGCCAATTCCACAAGAACAGCCTCAGCGAAAGGCTTCTTGAAGGGAAAGATGTAACTCTGTGAGATGAATTAACAGAACACAGAGCAGTTTGTCAGAAAGCTTCTTTCCAGTTTTGAACGGAAGATATTTCCTTTTTCAGCATAGACCTCTATGGGCTTCCAAATATCCCTTTGCCAATTCCACCAGAACAGCCTTAGCGAAAGGCTTCTTGAAGGGAAAGATGTAACTCTGTGAGATGAATTAACAGAACACAGAGCAGTTTCTCAGAAAGTTTATCTCGAAGTTTGAACGGAAGATATTTATTTTTTCAGCATAGCCCTCAGTGGGGTTCCAAATATCTCTTTGCCAATTCCACAAGAACAGCCTTAGCGAAAGGCCTCTCGAAGGGAAAGATGTAACTCTGTGAGATGAATTAACAGAACACAGAGCACGTTCTCAGAAAGCATCTTTCCAGTTTTGAACGGAAGATATTTCCTTTTTCACCATAGCCGTCTATGGGCTTCCAAATATCCCTTTGCCAGTTCCACAAGAAGAGCCTTATCGAAAGACTTCTTGAAGGGAAAGATGTAACTCTGTGAGATAAATTAACAGAACACAGAGCAGTTTCTCAGAAAGCTTCTTTCCAGTTTTGAACGGAAGATATTTCCTTTTTCAGCATAGAACTCTATGGGCTTCCAAATATCCCTTTGTCAATTCCACCAGAACAGCCTTAGCGAAAGGCTTCTTGAAGGGAAAGATGTAACTCTGTGAGATGAATTAACATAACACAGAGCAGTTTCTCAGAAAGCTTCTTTCCAGTTTGAACGGAAGATATTTCCTTTTTGACCATAGCCCTCTATGGGCTTCCAAATATCCCTTTGCCAATTCCACAAGAACAGCCTCAGCGAAAGGCTTCTTGAAGGGAAAGATGTAACTCTGTGAGATGAATTAACAGAACACAGAGCAGTTTGTCAGAAAGCTTCTTTCCAGTTTTGAACGGAAGATATTTCCTTTTTCAGCATAGACCTCTATGGGCTTCCAAATATCCCTTTGCCAATTCCACCAGAACAGCCTTAGCGAAAGGCTTCTTGAAGGGAAAGATGTAACTCTGTGAGATGAATTAACAGAACACAGAGCAGTTTCTCAGAAAGCTTCTTTCCAGTTTTGAACGAAGATATTTCCTTTTTCACCATAGCCCTCTATGGGCTTCCAAATATCAGTTTGCCAATTCAACAAGAACAGCCTTAGCAAACGGCTTCTTGAAGGGAAAGATGTAACTCTGTGAGATGAATTAACAGAACGGAGGCAGTTTCTCAGAAAGCTTCTTTCCAGTTTTGAACGGAAGATATTTCCTTTTGCAGCATAGACCTCTATGGGCTTCCAAATATCCCTTTGTCAATTCCACAAGAACAGCCTTAGCGAAAGGCTTCTTGAAGGGGAAGATGTAACTCTGTGAGATCAATTAACAGAACACAGAGCAGTTTCTCAGAAAGCTTCTTTCCGGTTTTGAACGGACGATATTTCCTTTTTCACCATAGCCCTCTATGGGCTTCCAAATATCCCTTTGCCAATTCCACAAGAACAGCCTTAGCGAAAGGCTTCTTGAAGGGAAAGATGTAACTCTGTGAGATGAATTAACAGAACACAGAGCAGTTTCTCAGAAAGCTTCTTTCCAGTTTTGAACGGAAGATATTTCCTTTATCACCATAGCCCTCTATGGGCTTCCAAATATCCCTTTGCCAATTCCACAAGAACAGCCTTAGCGAAGGGCTTCTTGAAGGGAAAGATGTAACTCTGTGAGATGAATTAACAGAACACAGAGCAGTTTCTCAGAATGTTTCTTTCCAGTTTTGAACGGAAGACATTTCCTTTTTCACCATAGCCTTCTACGGGCTTCCAAATATCCCTTTGCCAGTTCCACAAGAACAGCCTTAGCGAAAGGTTTCTTGAAGGGAATGATGTAACTCTGGGAGGTGAATTAACAGAACACAGACAAGTTTCTCAGAAAGCTTCTTTCCAGTTTTGAACGGAAGATATTTCCTTTTTCACCGTAGCCCTCTATGGGCTTCCAAATATCCCTTTGCCAATTGCACAAGAACAGACTTAGCGAAAGGCTTCTTGAAGGGAAAGATGCAACTCTGTTAGATGAATTAACAGAACACAGAGCAGTTTCTCAGAGTGCTTCTTTCCAGTTTTGAACGGAAGATATTTCCTTTTTCACCACAGCCCTCTATGTTCTTCCAAATATCCCTTTGCCATTTCCACAAGAACAGCCTTAGCGAAAGGCTTCTTTAAAGGAAAGATGTAACTCTGTGAGATGAATTAACAGAACACAGAGCAGTTTCTCAGAAATCTTCTTTCCAGTTTTGAACGGAAGATATTTCCTTTTTCACCATAGCCCTCTATGGGCTTCCAAATATCAGTTTGCCAATTCAACAAGAACAGTCTTAGCGAAAGGCTTCTTGAAGGGAAAGATGTAACTCTGTGAGATGAATTAACAGAACACAGGCAGTTTCCCAGAAAGCTTCTTTCCAGTTTTGAACGGAAGATATTTCCTTTTTCACCATAGCCGTCTATGGGCTTCCAAATATCCCTTTGCCAGTTCCACAAGAACAGCCTTATCGAAAGACTTCTTGAAGGGAAAGATGTAACTCTGTGAGATGAATTAACAGAACACAGAGCAGTTTCTCAGAAAGCTTCTTTCCAGTTTTGAACGGAAGATATTTCCTTTTTCACCATAGCCCTCTATGGGCTTCCCAATATCCCTTTGACAATTCCAGAAGAACAGCCTTAGCGAAAGGCTTCTTGAAGGGAAAGATGTAACTCTGTGTGATGAATTAACAGAACACAGAGCACTTTCTCAGAAAGCTTCTTTCCAGTTTTGAACGGAAGATATTTCCTTTTTCACCATAGCCCTCTATGGGCTTCCAAATATCCCTTTGCCTATTCCACAAGAACAGACTTAGCGAAAGGCTTCTTGAAGGGAAAGATGTAACTCTGTGAGATGAATTAACAGAACACAGGCAGTTTCTCAGAAAGCTTCTTTCCAGTTTTGAACGGAAGATATTTCCTTTTTCACCATAGCCCTCTATGGGCTTCCCAATATCCCTTTGCCAATTACACCAGAATAGCCTTAGGGAAAGGCTTCCGGAAGGGAAAGATGTAACTCTCTGAGATGAATTTACAGAACACAGAGCAGTTTCTCAGAAAGCTTCTTTCCAGTTTTGAACGGAAGATATTTCCTTTTTCACCATAGCCCTCTATGGGCTTCCAAATATCCCTTTGCCAATTCCACAAGAACAGACTTAGCAAAAGGCTTCTTGAAGGGAAAGATGTAACTCTGTGAGATGAATTAACAGAACACAGAGCAGTTTCTCAGAAAGCTTCTTTCCAGTTTTGAACGGAAGATATTTCCTTTTTCAGCATAGACCTCTAAGGGCTTCCAAATATCCCTTTGTCAATTCCACAAGAACAGCCTTAGGGAAAGGCTGCTTGAAGGGAAAGATGTAACTCTGTGACATGAATTAACAGAACACAGAGCAGTTTCTCAGGAAGCTTCTTTCCGGTTTTGAACGGAAGATATTTCCTTTTTCACCATAGACCTCTATGGGCTTCCAAATATGCCTTTGCCAATTCCACAAGAACAGCCTTAGCGAAAGGCTTCTTGAAGGGAAAGATGTAACTCTGTGATATGAATTAACAGAACACAGAGCAGTTTCTCAGAATGTTTCTTTCCAGTTTTGAACGGAAGACATTTCCTTTTTCAACATAGCCTTCTACGGGCTTCCAAATATCCCTTTGCCAGTTCCACAAGAACAGCCTTAGCGAAAGATTTCTTGAAGGGAATGATGTAACTCTGGGAGGTGAATTAACAGAACACAGACAAGTTTCTCAGAAAGCTTCTTTCCAGTTTTGAACGGAAGGTATTTCCTTTTTCACCGTAGCCCTCTATGGGCTTCCAAATATCCCTTTGCCAATTGCACAAGAACAGCCTTAGCGAAAGGCTTCTTGAAGGGAAAGATGTAACTCTGTGAGATGAATTAACAGATCACAGAGCAGTTTCTCAGAGTGCTTCTTTCCAGTTTTGAACGGAAGATATTTCCTTTTTCACCATAGCCCTCTATGGGCTTCCAAATATCCCTTTGCCATTTCCACAAGAACAGCCTTAGCGAAAGGCTTCTTGAAGGGAAAGATGTAACTCTGTGAGATGAATTAACAGAACACAGAGCAGTTTCTCAGAAAGCTTCTTTCCAGTTTTGAACGGAAGATATTTCCTTTTTTCAGCATAGCCCTCTAAGGTCTTTTAAATATCCCTTTGCCAATTCCACAAGAACAGACTTAGCGAAAGGCTTCTTGAAGGGAAAGATGTAACTCTGTGAGATGAATTAACAGAACACAGAGCAGTTTCTCAGAAAGCTTCTTTCCAGTTTTGAAAGGAAGATATTTCCTTTTTCACCGTAGCCCTCTATGGGCTTCCAAATATCCCTTTGCCAATTGCACAAGAACAGACTTAGCGAAAGGCTTCTTGAAGGGAAAGATGCAACTCTGTTAGATGAATTAACAGAACACAGAGCAGTTTCTCAGAGTGCTTCTTCCCGGTTTTGAACGGAAGATATTTCCTTTTTCACCACAGCCCTCTATGTTCTTCCAAATATCCCTTTGCCATTTCCACAAGAACAGCCTTAGCGAAAGGCTTCTTTAAAGGAAAGATGTAACTCTGTGAGATGAATTAACAGAACACAGAGCAGTTTCTCAGTAATCTTCTTTCCAGTTTTGAACGGAAGATATTTCCTTTTTCACCATAGCCCTCTATGGGCTTCCAAATATCAGTTTGCCAATTCAACAAGAACAGTCTTAGCGAAAGGCTTCTTGAAGGGAAAGATGTAACTCTGTGAGATGAATTAACAGAACACAGGCAGTTTCCCAGAAAGCTTCTTTCCAGTTTTGAACGGAAGATATTTCCTTTTTCACCATAGCCGTCTATGGGCTTCCAAATATCCCTTTGCCAGTTCCACAAGAACAGCCTTATCGAAAGACTTCTTGAAGGGAAAGATGTAACTCTGTGAGATGAATTAACGGAACACAGAACAGTTTCTCAGAAAGCTTCTTTCCAGTTTTGAACGGAAGATATTTCCTTTTTCACCATAGCCCTCTATGGGCTTCCCAATATCCCTTTGACAATTCCAGAAGAACAGCCTTAGCGAAAGGCTTCTTGAAGGGAAAGATGTAACTCTGTGTGATGAATTAACAGAACACAGAGCACTTTCTCAGAAAGCTTCTTTCCAGTTTTGAACGGAAGATATTTCCTTTTTCACCATAGCCCTCTATGGGCTTCCAAATATCCCTTTGCCTATTCCACAAGAACAGACTTAGCGAAAGGCTTCTTGAAGGGAAAGATGTAACTCTGTGAGATGAATTAACAGAACACAGGCAGTTTCTCAGAAAGCTTCTTTCCAGTTTTGAACGGAAGATATTTCCTTTTTCACCATAGCCCTCTATGGGCTTCCAAATATCCCTTTGCCAATTCCACCAGAACAGCCTTAGCGAAAGGCTTCCGGAAGGGAAAGATGTAACTCTCTGAGATGAATTTACAGAACACAGAGTAGTTTCTCAGAAAGCTTCTTTCCAGTTTTGAACGGAAGATATTTCCTTTTTCACCATAGCCCTCTATGGGCTTCCAAATATCCCTTTGCCAATTCCACAAGAACAGACTTAGCAAAAGGCTTCTTGAAGGGAAAGATGTAACTCTGTGAGATGAATTAACAGAACACAGAGCAGTTTCTCAGAAAGCTTCTTTCCAGTTTTGAACGGAAGATATTTCCTTTTTCAGCATAGACCTCTAAGGGCTTCCAAATATCCCTTTGTCAATTCCACAAGAACAGCCTTAGGGAAAGGCTTCTTGAAGGGAAAGATGTAACTCTGTGACATGAATTAACAGAACACAGAGCAGTTTCTCAGGAAGCTTCTTTCCGGTTTTGAACGGAAGATATTTCCTTTTTCACCATAGCCCTCTATGGGCTTCCAAATATGCCTTTGCCAATTCCACAAGAACAGCCTTAGCGAAAGGCTTCTTGAAGGGAAAGATGTAACTCTGTGATATGCATTAACAGAACACAGAGCAGTTTCTCTGAATGTTTCTTTCCAGTTTTGAACGGAAGACATTTCCTTTTTCAACATAGCCTTCTACGGGCTTCCAAATATCCCTTTGCCAGTTCCACAAGAACAGCCTTAGCGAAAGATTTCTTGAAGGGAATGATGTAACTCTGGGAGGTGAATTAACAGAACACAGACAAGTTTCTCAGAAAGCTTCTTTCCAGTTTTGAACGGAAGATATTTCCTTTTTCACCGTAGCCCTCTATGGGCTTCCAAATATCCCTTTGCCAATTGCACAAGAACAGCCTTAGCGAAAGGCTTCTTGAAGGGAAAGATGTAACTCTGTGAGATGAATTAACAGATCACAGAGCAGTTTCTCAGAGTGCTTCTTTCCAGTTTTGAACGGAAGATATTTCCTTTTTCACCATAGCCCTCTATGGGCTTCCAAATATCCCTTTGCCAATTCCACAAGAACAGCCTTAGCGAAAGGCTTCTTGAAGGGAAAGATGTAACTCTGTGAGATGAATTAACAGAACACAGAGCAGTTTCTCAGAAAGCTTCTTTCCGGTTTTGAACGGAAGATATTTCCTTTTTCACCATAGCCCTCTATGGGCTTCCAAACATCAGTTTGCCAATTCAACAAGAACAGCCTTAGCGAAAGGCTTCTTGAAGGGAAAGATGTAAATCTGTGAGATGAATTAACAGAACACAGGCAGTTTCTCAGAAAGCTTCTTTCCAGTTTTGAACGGAAGATATTTCCTTTTTCACCATAGCCCTCTATGGGCTTCCAAATATCCCTTTGCCAATTCCACCAGAACAGCCTTAGCGAAAGGCTTCCGGAAGGGAAAGATGTAACTCTCTGAGATGAATTTACAGAACACAGAGTAGTTTCTCAGAAAGCTTCTTTCCAGTGTTGAACGGAAGATATTTCCTTTTTCACCATAGCCCTCTATGGGCTTCCAAATATCCCTTTGCCAATTCCACAAGAACAGCCTTAGCAAAAGGCTTCTCGAAGGGAAAGATGTAACTCTGTGAGATGAATTAACAGAACACAGAGGAGTTTCTCAGAAAGCTTCTTTCCAGTTTTGTACGGATGATATTTCCTTTTTCAGCATAGACCTCTAAGGGCTTCCAAATATCGCTTTGTCAATTCCACAAGAACAGCCTTAGGGAAAGGCTTCTTGAAGGGAAAGATGTAACTCTGTGACATGAATTAACAGAACACAGAGCAGTTTCTCAGAAAGCTTCTTTCCAGTTTTGAACGGAAGATATTTCCTTTTTCAGCATAGACCTCTATGGGCTTCCAAATATCTCTTTGTCAATTCCACAAGAACAGCCTTAGCGAAAGGCTTCTTGAAGGGAAAGATGTAACTCTGTGAGATGAATTAACAGAACACAGAGCAGTTTCTCAGAAAGCTTCTTTCCGGTTTTGAACGGAAGATATTTCCTTTTTCACCATAGCCCTCTATGGGCTTCCAAATATCCCTTTGCCAATTCCACCAGAACAGCCTTAGCGAAAGGCTTCTTGAAGGGAAAGATGTGACTCTTTGGGATGAATTAACAGAACACAGAGCAGTTTCTCAGAAAGCTTCTTTCCGGTTTTGAACCGAAGTTATTTCCTTTTTCACCGTAGCCCTCTATGGGCTTCCAAATATCCCTTTCCCAATTCCACAAGAACAGCCTTAGCGATAGGCTTCTTGAAGGGAAAGATGTAACTCTGTGAGATGAATTAACAGAACACAGAGCAGTTTCTCAGAAAGCTTCTTTCCAGTTTTGAACGGAAGATATTTCCTTTTTCACCATAGCCCTCTATGGGCTTCCAAATATCCCTTTGCCAATTCCACAAGAACAGCCTTAGCGAAAGTCTTCTTGAAGGGAAAGATGTAACTCTGTGAGATGAATTAACAGAACACAGAGCAGATTCTCAGAAAGCTTCTTTCCAGTTTTGAACGGAAGACATTTCCTTTTTCACCATAGCCTTCTACGGGCTTCCAAATATCCCTTTGCCAGTTCCACAAGAACAGCCTTAGCGAAAGGTTTCTTGAAGGGAATGATGTAACTCTGGGAGGTGAATTAACAGAACACAGACAAGTTTCTCAGAAAGCTTCTTTCCAGTTTTGAACGGAAGATATTTCCTTTTTCACCGTAGCCCTCTATGGGCTTCCAAATATCAGTTTGCCAATTCAACAAGAACAGCCTTAGCGAAAGGCTTCTTGAAGGGAAAGATGTAACTCTGTGAGATGAATTAACAGAACACAGGCAGTTTCTCAGAAAGCTTCTTTCCAGTTTTGAACGGAAGATATTTCCTTTTTCACCATAGCCCTCTATGGGCTTCCAAATATCCCTTTGCCAATTCCACCAGAACAGCCTTAGCGAAAGGCTTCCGGAAGGGAAAGATGTAACTCTGTGAGATGAATTTACAGAACACAGAGTAGTTTCTCAGAAAGCTTCTTTCCAGTTTTGAACGGAAGATGTTTCCTTTTTCACCATAGCCCTCTATGGGCTTCCAAATATCCCTTTGCCAATTCCACAAGAGCAGACTTAGCAAAAGGCTTCTTGAAGGGAAAGATGTAACTCTGTGAGATGAATTAACAGAACACAGAGCAGTTTCTCAGAAAGCTTCTTTCCAGTTTTGAACGGAAGATATTTCCTTTTTCAGCATAGACATCTATGGGCTTCCAAATATCCCTTTGTCAATTCCACAAGAACAGCCTTAGGGAAAGGCTTCTTGAAGGGGAAGATGTAATTCTGTGAGATGAATTAACAGAACACAGAGCAGTTTCTCAGAAAGCTTCTTTCCGGATTTGAACGGAAGATATTTCCTTTTTCACCATAGCCCTCTATGGGCTTCCAAATATCCCTTTGCCAATTCCACAAGAACAGCCTTAGCGAAAGGCTTCTTGAAGGGAAAGATGTAACTCTGTGAGATGAATTCACAGAACACAGAGCAGTTTCTCAGAAAGCTTCTTTCCAGTTTTGAACGGAAGATATTTCCTTTTTCACCATAGCACTCTATGGGCTTCCAAATATGCCTTTGCCAATTCCACAAGAACAGCCTTAGCGAAAGGCTTCTTGAAGGGAAAGATGTAACTCTGTGAGATGAATTAACAGAACACAGAGCAGTTTCTCAGAATGTTTCTTTCCAGTTTTGAACGGAAGACATTTGCTTTTTCAACATAGCCTTCTACGGGCTTCCAAATATCCCTTTGCCAGTTCCACAAGAACAGCCTTAGCGAAAGATTTCTTGAAGGGAATGATGTAACTCTGGGAGGTGAATTAACAGAACACAGACAAGTTTCTCCGAAAGCTTCTGTCTAGTTTTGAACGGAAGATATTTCCTTTTTCACCGTAGCCCTCTATGGGCTTCCAAATATCCCTTTGCCAATTGCACAAGAACAGCCTTAGCGAAAGGCTTCTTGAAGGGAAAGATGTAACTCTGTGAGATGAATTAACAGAACACAGAGCAGTTTCTCAGAATGCTTCTTTCCAGTTTTGAACGGAAGATATTTCCTTTTTCACCATAGCCCTATGGGCTTCCAAATATCCCTTTGCCATTTCCACAAGAACAGCCTTAGCGAAAGGCTTCTTGAAGGGAAAGATGTAACTCTGTGAGATGAATTAACAGAACACAGAGCAGTTTCTCAGAGTGCTTCTTTCCAGTTTTGAACGGAAGATATTTCCTTTTTCACCATAGCCCTCTATGGGCTTCCAAATATCCCTTTGCCAATTCCACCAGAACAGCCTTAGCGAAAGGCTTTCGGAAGGGAAAGATGTAACTCTCTGAGATGAATTTACAGAACACAGAGTAGTTTCTCAGAAAGCTTCTTTCCAGTTTTGAACGGAAGATATTTCCTTTTTCACCATAGCCCTCTATGGGCTTCCAAATATCCCTTTGCCAATTCCACAAGAACAGACTTAGCAAAAGGCTTCTTGAAGGGAAAGATGTAACTCTGTGAGATGAATTAACAGAACACAGAGCAGTTTCTCAGAAAGCTTCTTTCCAGTTTTGAACGGAAGATATTTCCTTTTTCAGCATAGACCTCTAAGGGCTCCCAAATATCCCTTTGTCAATTCCACAAGAACAGCCTTAGGGAAAGGCTTCTTGAAGGGAAAGATGTAACTCTGTGACATGAATTAACAGAACACAGAGCAGTTTCTCAGGAAGCTTCTTTCCGGTTTTGAACGGAAGATATTTCCTTTTTCACCATAGCCCTCTATGGGCTTCCAAATATGCCTTTGCCAATTCCACAAGAACAGCCTTAGCGAAAGGCTTCTTGAAGGGAAAGATGTAACTCTGTGATATGAATTAACAGAACACAGAGCAGTTTCTCAGAATGTTTCTTTCCAGTTTTGAACGGAAGACATTTCCTTTTTCAACATAGCCTTCTACGGGCTTCCAAATATCCCTTTGCCAGTTCCACAAGAACAGCCTTAGCGAAAGATTTCTTGAAGGGAATGATGTAACTCTGGGAGGTGAATTAACAGAACACAGACAAGTTTCTCAGAAAGCTTCTTTCCAGTTTTGAACGGAAGATATTTCCTTTTTCACCGTAGCCCTCTATGGGCTTCCAAATATCCCTTTGCCAATTGCACAAGAACAGCCTTAGCGAAAGGCTTCTTGAAGGGAAAGATGTAACTCTGTGAGATGAATTAACAGATCACAGAGCAGTTTCTCAGAGTGCTTCTTTCCAGTTTTGAACGGAAGATATTTCCTTTTTCACCGTAGCCCTCTATGGGCTTCCAAATATCCCTTTGCCAATTCCACCAGAACAGCCTTAGCGAAAGGCTTCCGGAAGGGAAAGATGTAACTCTGTGAGATGAATTTACAGAACACAGAGTAGTTTCTCAGAAAGCTTCTTTCCAGTTTTGAACGGAAGATGTTTCCTTTTTCACCATAGCCCTCTATGGGCTTCCAAATATCCCTTTGCCAATTCCACAAGAGCAGACTTAGCAAAAGGCTTCTTGAAGGGAAAGATGTAACTCTGTGAGATGAATTAACAGAACACAGAGCAGTTTCTCAGAAAGTTTATCTCGAGGTTTGAACGGAAGATATTTTTTTTTTCAGCATAGCCCTCAGTGGGCTTCCAAATATCCCTTTGCCAATTCCACAAGAACAGCCTTAGCGAAAGTCTTATTGAAGGGAAAGATGTAACTCTGTGAGATGAATTAACAGAACACAGAGCAGTTTCTCAGAAAGCTTCTTTCCAGTTTTGAACGGAAGACATTTCCTTTTTCACCATAGCCTTCTACGGGCTTCCAAATATCCCTTTGCCAGTTCCACAAGAACAGCCTTAGCGAAAGGTTTCTTGAAGGGAATGATGTAACTCCGGGAGGTGAATTAACAGAACACAGACACGTTTCTCAGAAAGCTTCTTTCCAGTTTTGAACGGAAGATATTTCCTTTTTCACCGTAGCCCTATATGGGCTTCCAAATATCAGTTTGCCAATTCAACAAGAACAGCCTTAGCGAAAGGCTTCTTGAAGGGAAAGATGTAACTCTGTGAGATGAATTAACAGAACACAGGCAGTTTCTCAGAAAGATTCTTTCCAGTTTTGAACGGAAGATATTTCCTTTTTCACCATAGCCCTCTATGGGCTTCCAAATATCCCTTTGCCAATTCCACCAGAACAGCCTTAGCGAAAGGCGTCTGGAAGGGAAAGATGTAACTCTGTGAGATGAATTAACAGAACACAGAGCAGTTTCTCAGAAAGTTTCTTTCCAGTTTTGAACGGAAGATAATTCCCTTTTCAGCATAGACCTCTATGGGGTTCCAAATATCACTTTGCCAATTCCACAAGAACAGATTTAGCGAAAGGCTTCTTGAAGGGAAAGATGTAACCCCGTGAGATGAATTAACAGAACACAGAGCAGTTTCTAGGAAAGCTTCTTTCCAGTTTTGAAGGGAAGATATTTCCTTTTTCACCATAGCCCTCTATGGGCTTCCAAATATCCCTTTGCCAATTCCACAAGAACAGCCTTAGCGAAAGGCTTCTTGAAGGGAAAGATGTAACTCTGTGACATGAATTAACAGAACACAGAGCAGTTTCTCAGAAAGTTTATCTCGAGGTTTGAACGGAAGATATTTATTTTTTCAGCATAGCCCTCAGTGGGCTTCCAAATATCCCTTTGCCAATTCCATAAGAACAGCCTTAGCGAAAGGCCTCTCGAAGGGAAAGATGTAACTCTGTGATATGAATTAACAGAACACAGAGCACGTTCTCAGAAAGCATCTTTCCAGTTTTGAACGGAAGATATTTCCTTTTTCACCATAGCCGTCTATGGGCTTCCAAATATCCCTTTGCCAGTTCCACTAGAACAGCCTTATCGAAAGACTTCTTGAATGGAAAGATGTAACTCTGTGAGATGAATTTACAGAACACAGAGCAGTTTCTCAGAAAGCTTCTTTCCAGTTTTGAACGGAAGATATTTCCTTTTTCACCATAGCCCTCTATGGGCTTCCCAATATCCCTTTGACTATTCCACAAGAACAGCCTTAGCGAAAGGCTTCTTGAAGGGAAAGATGTAACTCTGTGAGATGAATTAACAGAACACAGAGCACTTTCTCAGAAAGCTTCTTTCCAGTTTTGAACGGAAGATATTTCCTTTTTCACCGTAGCCCTATATGGGCTTCCAAATATCCCTTTGCCATTTCCACAAGAACAGCCTTAGCGAAAGGCTTCTTTAAAGGAAAGATGTAACTCTGTGAGATGAATTAACAGAACACAGGCAGTTTCCCAGAAAGCTTCTTTCCAGTTTTGAACGGAAGATATTTCCTTTTTCACCATAGCCGTCTATGGGCTTCCAAATATCCCTTTGCCAGTTCCACAAGAACAGCCTTATCGAAAGACTTCTTGAAGGGAAAGATGTAACTCTGTGAGATGAATTAACAGAACACAGAGCAGTTTCTCAGAAAGCTTCTTTCCAGTTTTGAACGGAAGATATTTCCTTTTTCACCATAGCCCTCTAGGGGCTTCCCAATATCCCTTTGACAATTCCAGAAGAACAGCCTTAGCGAAAGGCTTCTTGAAGGGAAAGATGTAACTCTGTGTGATGAATTAACAGAACACAGAGCACTTTCTCAGAAAGCTTCTTTCCAGTTTTGAACGGAAGATATTTCCTTTTTCACCATAGCCCTCTATGGGCTTCCAAATATCCCTTTGCCTATTCCACAAGAACAGACTTAGCGAAAGGCTTCTTGAAGGGAAAGATGTAACTCTGTGAGATGAATTAACAGAACACAGAGTAGTTTCTCAGAAAGCTTCTTTCCAGTTTTGAACGGAAGATATTTCCTTTTTCACCATAGCCCTCTATGGGCTTCCAAATATCCCTTTGCCAATTCCCCAAGAACAGCCTTAGCGAAAGGCTTCTTGAAGGGAAAGATGTAACTCTGTGAGATGAATTAACAGAACACAGAGCAGTTTCTCAGAAAGCTTCTTTCCAGTTTTGAACGGAAGATATTTCCTTTTTCAGCATAGACCTCTATGGGCTTCCAAATATCCCTTTGTCAATTCCACAAGAACAGCCTTAGCGAAAGGCTTCTGGAAGGGAAAGATGTAACTCTGTGAGATGAATTAACAGAACACAGAGCAGTTTCTCAGAAAGCTTCTTTCCGGTTTTGAACGGAAGGTATTTCCTTTTTCACCATAGCCCTCTATGGGCTTCCAAATATCCCTTTGCCAATTCCACCAGAACAGCCTTAGCGAAAGGCTTCTTAAAGGGAAAGATGTAACTCTGTGAGATGAATTAACAGAACACAGAGCAGTTTCTCAGAAAGCTTCTTTCCTGTTTTGAACGGAAGATATTTCCTTTTTCACCATAGCCCTCTATGGGCTTCCAAACATCAGTTTGCCAATTCAACAAGAACAGCCTTAGCGAAAGGCTTCTTGAAGGGAAAGATGTAACTCTGTGAGATGAATTAACAGAACACAGGCAGTTTCTCAGAAAGCTTCTTTCCAGTTTTGAACGGAAGATATTTCCTTTTTCACCATAGCCCTCTATGGGCTTCCAAATATCCCTTTGCCAATTCCACCAGAACAGCCTTAGCGAAAGGCTTCCGGAAGGGAAAGATGTAACTCTCTGAGATGAATTTACAGAACACAGAGTAGTTTCTCAGAAAGCTTCTTTCCAGTTTTGAACGGAAGATATTTCCTTTTTCACCATAGCCCTCTATGGGCTTCGAAATATCCCTTTGCCAATTCCACAAGAACAGACTTAGCAAAAGGCTTCTTGCAGGGAAAGATGTAACTCTGTGAGATGAATTAACAGAACACAGAGCAGTTTCTCAGAAAGCTTCTTTCCAGTTTTGAACGGAAGATATTTCCTTTTTCAGCATAGACCTCTAAGGGCTTCCAAATATCCCTTTGTCAATTCCACAAGAACAGCCTTAGGGAATGGCTTCTTGAAGGGAAAGATGTAACTCTGTGACATGAATTAACAGAACACAGAGCAGTTTCTCAGGAAGCTTCTTTCCGGTTTTGAACGGAAGATATTTCCTTTTTCACCATAGCCCTCTATGGGCTTCCAAATATGCCTTTGCCAATTCCACAAGAACAGCCTTAGCGAAAGGCTTCTTGAAGGGAAAGATGTAACTCTGTGATATGAATTAACAGAACACAGAGCAGTTTCTCAGAATGTTTCTTTCCAGTTTTGAACGGGAGACATTTCCTATTTCAACATAGCCTTCTACGGGCTTCCAAATATCCCTTTGCCAGTTCCACAAGAACAGCCTTAGCGAAAGATTTCTTGAAGGGAATGATGTAACTCTGGGAGGTGAATTAACAGAACACAGACAAGTTTCTCAGAAAGCTTCTTTCCAGTTTTGAACGGAAGATATTTCCTTTTTCACCGTAGCCCTCTATGGGCTTCCAAATATCCCTTTGCCAATTGCACAAGAACAGCCTTAGCGAAAGGCTTCTTGAAGGGAAAGATGTAACTCTGTGAGATGAATTAACAGATCACAGAGCAGTTTCTCAGAGTGCTTCTTTCCAGTTTTGAACGGAAGATATTTCCTTTTTCACCATAGCCTTCTATGGGCTTCCAAATATCCCTTTGCCATTTCCACAAGAACAGCCTTAGCGAAAGTCTTCTTGAAGGGAAATATGTAACTCTGTGAGATGAATTAACAGAACACAGAGCAGTTTCTCAGAAAGCTTCTTTCCAGTTTTGAACGGAAGATATTTCCTTTTTCACCATAGCCCTCTATGGGCTTCCAAATATCCCTTTGCCAATTCCACCAGAACAGCCTTAGCGAAAGGCTTCTTAAGGGAAAGATGTAACTCTGTGAGATGAATTAACAGAACACAGAGCAGTTTCTCAGAAAGCTTCTTTCCTGTTTTGAACGGAAGATATTTCCTTTTTCACCATAGCCCTCTATGGGCTTCCAAACATCAGTTTGCCAATTCAACAAGAACAGCCTTAGCGAAAGGCTTCTTGAAGGGAAAGATGTAAATCTGTGAGATGAATTAACAGAACACAGGCAGTTTCTCAGAAAGCTTCTTTCCAGTTTTGAACGGAAGATATTTCCTTTTTCACCATAGCCCTCTATGGGCTTCCAAATATCCCTTTACCAATTCCACCAGAACAGCCTTAGCGAAAGGCTTCCGGAAGGGAAAGATGTAACTCTCTGAGATGAATTTACAGAACACAGAGTAGTTTCTCAGAAAGCTTCTTTCCAGTTTTGAACGGAAGATATTTCCTTTTTCACCATAGCCCTCTATGGGCTTCCAAATATCCCTTTGCCAATTCCACAAGAACAGCCTTAGCGAAAGGCTTCTTGTAGGGAAAGATGTAACTCTGTGGGATGAATTAACAGAACACAGAGCAGTTTCTCAGAAAGCTTCTTTCCAGTTTTGAACGGAAGATATTTCCTATTTCACCATAGCCCTCTATGGGCTTCCAAATATCCCTTTGCCAATTCCACAAGAACAGCCTTAGCGAAAGGCTTCTTGAAGGGAAAGATGTAACTCTGTGAGATGAATTAACAGAACACAGAGCAGTTTCTCAGAAAGCTTCTTACCAGTTTTGAACGGAAGATATTTACTTTTTCACCATAGCCCTCTATGGGCTTCCAAATATCCCTTTGCCAATTCCTCAAGAACAGCCTTAGCGAAAGGCTTCTTGAAAGGAAAGATGTAACTCTGTGAGATGAATTAACAGAACACAGAACAGTTTCTCAGAAAGCTTCTTTCCAGTTTTGAACGGAAGATATTTACTTTTTCACCATAGGCCTCTATGGGCTTCCAAATATCCCTTTGCCAATTCCACAACAACAGCTTTAGAGAAAGGCTTCTTGAAGAGAAAGATGTAACTCTGTGAGATGAATTCACAGAACCAGAGCAGTTTCTCAGAAAGCTTCTTTCCAGTTTTGAACGGAAGATATTTCCTTTTTCACCATAGGCCTCTATGGGCTTCCAAATATCCCTTTGCCAATTCCACAAGAACAGCCTTAGCGAAAGGCTTCTTGAAGGGAAAGATGTAACTCTGTGAGATGAATTCACAGAACACAGAGCAGTTTCTCAGAAAGCTTCTTTCCAGTTTTGAACGGAAGATATTTCCTTTTTCACCATAGCCCTCTATGGGCTTCCCAATATCCCTTTGCCAATTGCACAAGAACAGCCTTAGCGAAAGGCTTCTTGAAGGGAAAGATGTAACTCTGTGAGATGAATTAACAGAACACAGAGCCGTTTCTCAGAAAGCTTCTTTCCAGTTTTGAACGGAAGATATTTCCTTTTTCACCATAGCCCTCTATGGGCTCCCAAATATCCCTTTGCCAATTCCACAAGAACAGCCTTAGCGAAAGGCTTCTTGAAGGGAAAGATGTAACTCTGTGAGATGAATTAACAGAACACAGAGCAGTTTCTCAGAAAGCTTCTTTCCAGTTTTGAACGGAAGATATTTCCCTAATCACCATAGCCCTCTATGGGCTTCGAAATATCCCTTTGCCAATTCCACAAGAACAGCCTTAGCGAAAGGCTTCTTGCAGGGAAAGATGTAACTCTGTGAGATGAATTCACAGAACACAGAGCAGTTTCTCAGAAAGCTTCTTTCCAGTTTTGAACGGAAGATATTTCCTTTTTCACCATAGGCCTCTAAGGGCTACCAAATATCCCTTTGCCAATTCCACAAGAACAGCCTTAGCGAAAGGCTTCTTGAAGGGAAAGATGTAACTCTGTGAGATGAATTAACAGAACACAGAGCAGTTTCTCAGAAAGCTTCTTTCCAGTTTTGAACGGAAGATATTTACTTTTTCACCATAGCCCTCTATGGGCTTCCAAATATCCCTTTGCCAATTCCACAAGAACAGCCGTAGCGAAAGGTTTCTTGAAAGGAAAGATGTAACTCTGTGAGATGAATTCCCAGAACACAGAGCAGTGTCTCAGAAAGCTTCTTTCCAGTTTTGAACGGAAGATATTTCCTTTTTCACCATAGGCCTCTATGGGCTTCCAAATATCCCTTTGTCAATTCCACAAGAACAGCCTTAGCGAAAGGCTTCTTGAAGGGAAAGATGTAACTCTGTGAGATGAATTCACAGAACACAGAGCAGTTTCTCAGAAAGCTTCTTTCCACTTTTGAACGGAAGATATTTCCTTTTTCACCATAGGCCTCTATGGGCTTCCAAATATCCCTTGCCAATTCCACAAGAACAGCCTTAGCGAAAGTCTTCTTGAAGGGAAAGATGTAACTCTGTGAGATGAATTCACAGAACACAGAGCAGTTTCTCAGAAAGCTTCTTTCCAGTTTTGAACGGAAGATATTTCCTTTTTCACCATAGCCCTCTATGGGCTTCCAAATATCCCTTTGCCAATTCCACAAGAACAGCCTTAGCGAAAGGCTTCTTGAAGGGAAAGATGTAACTCTGTGAGATGAATTCACAGAACAGAGAGCAGTTTCTCAGAAAGCTTCTTTCCAGTTTTGAAAGGAAGATATTTCTTTTTTCACCATAGCCCTCTATAGGCTTCCAAATATCCCTTTGCCAATTCCACAAGAACAGCCTTAGCGAAAGGCTTCTTGAAGGGAAAGATGTAACTCTGTGAGATGAATTAACAGAATACAGGGCAGTTTCTAAGAAAGATTCTTTCCAATTTTGAACGGAAGATATTTCCTTTTTCACCATAGCCCTCTATGGGCTTCCAAATATCCCTTTGCCAATTCCACAAGAACAGCCTTAGCGAAAGGCTTCTTGAAGGGAAAGATGTAACTCTGTGAGATGAATTCACAGAACACAGAGCAGTTTCTCAGAAAGCTTCTTTCCAGTTTTGAACGGAAGATATTTCCTTTTTCACCATAGCCCTCTATGGGCTTCCAAATATCGCTTTGCCTATTCTACAAGAGCAGCCTTAGCGAAAGGCTTCTTGAAGGGAAAGATGTAACTCTGTGAGATGAATTCACAGAACACAGAGCAGTTTCTCAGAAAGCTTCTTTCCAGTTTTGAACGGAAGATATTTCCTTTTTCACCATAGCCCTCTATGGGCTTCCAAATATCCCTTTGCCAATTCCACAAGAACAGCCTTAGCGAAAGGCTCTTGAAGGGAAAGATGTAACTCTGTTAGATGAATTAACAGAATACAGAGCAGTTTCTCAGAAAGATTCTTTCCAATTTTGAACGGAAGATATTTCCTTTTTCACCATAGCCCTCTATGGTCTTCCAAATATCCCTTTGCCAATTCCACAAGACCAGACTTAGCGAAAGGCTTCTTGAAGGGAAAGATGTAACTCTGTGAGATGAATTAACAGAACACAGAGCAGTTTCTCAGAAAGCTTCTTTCCAGTTTTGAACGGAAGATATTTCCTTATTCACCATAGCCCTCTATGGGCTTCCAAATATCCCTTAGCCAATTCCACAAGAACAGCTTTAGCGAAAGGCTTCTTGAAGGGAAAGATGTAACTCTTTGAGATGAAGTCACAGAACACAGAGTAGTTTCTCAGAAAGCTTCTTTCCAGTTTTGAACGGAAGATATTTCCTTTTTCACCATAGGCCTCTATGGGCTTCCAAATATCCCTTTGCCAATTCCACTAGAACAGCCTTAGCGAAAGGCTTCTTGAAGGGAAAGATGTAACTCTGTGAGATGAATTCACAGAACACAGAGCAGTTTCTCAGAAAGCTTCTTTCCAGTTTTGAACGGAAGATATTTCCTTTTTCACCATAGCCCTCTATGGGCTTCCAAATATACCTTTGCCAATTCCACAAGAACAGCCTTAGCGAAAGGCTTCTTGAAGGGAAATATGTAACTCTGTGAGATGAATTCACAGAACACAGAGCAGTTTCTCAGAAAGCTTCTTTCCAGTTTTGAACGGAAGATATTTCCTTTTTCACCATAGGCCTCTATGGGCTTCCAAATATCCCTTTGCCAATTCCACAAGAACAGCCTTAGCGAAAGGCTTCTTGAAGGGAAAGATGTAACTCTGTGAGATGAATTCACAGAACACAGAGCAGTTTCTCAGAAAGCTTCTTTCCAGTTTTGAACGGAAGATATTTCTTTTTTCACCATAGGCCTCTATGGGCTTCCAAATATCCGTTTGCCAATTCCACAAGAACAGCCTTAGCGAAAGGCTTCTTGAAGGGAAAGATGTAACTCTGTGAGATGAATTAACAGAACACAGAGCAGTTTCTCAGAAAGCTTCTTTCCAGTTTTGAACGGAAGATATTTCCTTTTTCACCATAGCCCTCTATGGGCTTCCAAATATCCCTTTGCAAATTCCACAAGAACAGCCTTAGCGAAAGGCTTCTTGAAGGGAAAGATGTAACTCTGTGAGATGAATTAACAGAACACAGAGCAGTTTCTCAGAAAGTTTCTTTCCAGTTTTGAACGGAAGATATTTAATTTTTCACCATAGCCTTCTATGGGCTTCCAAATATCCCTTTGCCAATTCCCCAAGAACAGCCTTAGCGAAAGGATTCTTGAAGGGAAAGATGTAACTCTGTGAGATGAATTCACAGAACACAGAGCAGTTTCTCAGAAAGCTTCTTTCCAGTTTTGAACGGAAGATATTTCCTTTTTCACCATAGCCCTCTATGTGCTTCCAAATATCCCTTTGCCAATTCCACAAGAACAGCCTTAGCGAAAGGCTTCTTGAAGGGAAAGATGTAACTCTGTGAGATGAATTAACAGAACACAGAGCAGTTTCTCAGAAAACTTTTTTCCTGTTTTGAACGGAAGATATTTCCTTTTTCACCATAGCCCTCTATGGGCTTCCAAACATCAGTTTGCCAATTCAACAAGAACAGCCTTAGCGAAAGGCTTCTTGAAGGGAAAGATGTAAATCTGTGAGATGAATTAACAGAACACAGGCAGTTTCTCAGAAAGCTTCTTTCCAGTTTTGAACGGAAGATATTTCCTTTTTCACCATAGCCCACTATGGGCTTCCAAATATCCCTTTGCCAATTCCACCAGAACAGCCTTAGCGAAAGGCTTCCGGAAGGGAAAGATGTAACTCTCTGAGATGAATTTACAGATCACAGAGTAGTTTCTCAGAAAGCTTCTTTCCAGTTTTGAACGGAAGATATTTCCTTTTTCACCATAGCCCTCTATGGGCTTCCAAATATCCCTTTGCCAATTCCACAAGAACAGCCTTAGCAAAAGGCTTCTCGAAGGGAAAGATGTAACTCTGTGAGATGAATTAACAGAACACAGAGCAGTTTCTCAGAAAGCTTCTTTCCAGTTTTGAACGGATGATATTTCCTTTTTCAGCATAGACCTCTAAGGGCTTCCAAATATCGCTTTGTCAATTCCACAAGAACAGCCTTAGGGAAAGGCTTCTTGAAGGGAAAGATGTAACTCTGTGACATGAATTAACAGACCACAGAGCAGTTTCTCAGAAAGCTTCTTTCCGGTTTTGAACGGAAGATATTTCCTTTTTCACCATAGTCCTCTATGGGCTTCCAAATATCCCTTTGCCAATTGCACAAGAACAGCCTTAGCGAAAGGCTTCTAGAAGGGAAAGATGTAACTCTGTGAGATGAATTAACAGATCACAGAGCAGTTTCTCAGAGTGCTTCTTTCCAGTTTTGAACGGAAGATATTTCCTTTTTCACCATAGCCCTCTATGGGCTTCCAAATATCCCTTTGCCATTTCCACAAGAACAGCCTTAGCGAAAGGCTTCTTGAAGGGAAAGATGTAACTCTGTGAGATGAATTAACAGAACACAGAGCAGTTTCTCAGAAAGCTTCTTTCCAGTTTTGAACGGAAGATATTTCCTTTTTTCAGCATAGCCCTCTAAGGTCTTTTAAATATCCCTTTGCCAATTCCACAAGAACAGACTTAGCGAAAGACTTCTTGAAGGGAAAGATGTAACTCTGTGAGATGAATTAACAGAACACAGAGCAGTTTCTCGGAAAGATTCTTTCCAGTTTTTAACGGAAAATATTTCCTTTTTCACCATAGTCCTCTATGGGCTTCCAAATATCCCTTTGCCAATTCCACAAGAACAGCCTTAGCGAAAGGCTTCTTGAAGGGAAAGACGTAACTCTGTGAGATGAATTAACAGAACACAGAGCAGATTCTCAGAAAGCTTCTTTCCAGTTTTGAACGGAAGACATTTCCTTTTTCACCATAGCCTTCTACGGGCTTCCAAATATCCCTTTGCCAGTTCCACAAGAACAGCCTTAGCGAAAGGTTTCTTGAAGGGAATGATGTAACTCTGGGAGGTGAATTAACAGAACACAGACAAGTTTCTCAGAAAGCTTCTTTCCAGTTTTGAACGGAATATATTTCCTTTTTCACCGTAGCCCTCTATGGGCTTCCAAATATCAGTTTGCCAATTCAACAAGAACAGCCTTAGCGAAAGGCTTCTTGAAGGGAAAGATGTAACTCTGTGAGATGAATTAACAGAACACAGGCAGTTTCTCAGAAAGCTTCTTTCCAGTTTTGAACGGAAGATATTTCCTTTTTCACCATAGCCCTCTATGGGCTTCCAAATATCCCTTTGCCAATTCCACCAGAACAGCCTTAGCGAAAGGCTTCCGGAAGGGAAAGATGTAACTCTGTGAGATGAATTTACAGAACACAGAGCAGTTTCTCAGAAAGCTTCTTTCCAGTTTTGAAAGGAAGATGTTTCCTTTTTCACCATAGCCCTCTATGGGCTTCCAAATATCCCTTTGCCAATTCCACAAGAGCAGACTTAGCAAAAGGCTTCTTGAAGGGAAAGATGTAATTCTGTGAGATGAATTAACAGAACACAGAGCAGTTTCTCAGAAAGCTTCTTTCCAGTTTTGAACGGAAGATATTTCCTTTTTCAGCCTAGACCTCTATGGGCTTCCAAATATCCCTTTGTCAATTCCACAAGAACAGCCTTAGGGAAAGGCTTCTTGAAGGGGAAGATGTAATTCTGTGAGATGAATTAACAGAACACAGAGCAGTTTCTCAGAAAGCTTCTTTCCGGATTTGAACGGAAGATATTTCCTTTTTCACCATAGCCCTCTATGGGCTTCCAAATATCCCTTTGCCAATTCCACAAGTACAGCCTTAGCGAAAGGCTTCTTGAAGGGAAAGATGTAACTCTGTGAGATGAATTAACAGAACACAGAGCAGTTTCTCAGAAAGCTTCTTTCCAGTTTTGAACGGAAGATATTTCCTTTTTCACCATAGCACTCTATGGGCTTCCAAATATGCCTTTGCCAATTCCACAAGAACAGCCTTAGCGAAAGGCTTCTTGAAGGGAAAGATGTAACTCTGTGAGATGAATTAACAGAACACAGAGCAGTTTCTCAGAATGCTTCTTTCCAGTTTTGAACGGAAGATATTTCCTTTTTCACCATAGCCCTATGGGCTTCCAAATATCCCTTTGCCATTTCCACAAGAACAGCCTTAGCGAAAGGCTTCTTGAAGGGAAAGATGTAACTCTGTGAGATGAATTAACAGAACACAGAGCAGTTTCTCAGAAAGCTTCTTTCCAGTTTTGAACGGAAGATATTTCCTTTTTTCAGCATAGCCCTCTATGGTCTTTTAAATATCCCTTTGCCAATTCCACAAGAACAGACTTAGCGTAAGGCTTCTTGAAGGGAAAGATGTAACTCTGTGAGATGAATTAACAGAACACAGAGCAGTTTCTCGGAAAGAATCTTTCCAGTTTTGAACGGAAAATATTTCCTTTTTCACCATAGCCCTCTATGGGCTTCCAAATATCCCTTTACCAATTCCACAAGAACAGCCTTAGCGAAATGCTTCTTGAAGGGAAAGACGTAACTCTGTGAGATGAATTAACGGAATACAGAGCATTTTCTCAGAAAGCTTCTTTCCAATTTTGAAAAGAAGATATTTCCATTTTCACCATAGCCTTCTATGGGCTTCCAAATATCCCTTTGCCAATTCCACAAGAACAGCCTTAGCGAAAGGCTTCTTGAAAGGAAAGATATAACTCTGTGAGATGAATTAACAGAACACAGAGCAGTTTCTCAGAAATCTTCTTTCCAGTTTTGAACGGAAGATATTTCCTTTTTCACCATAGCCCTCTATGGGCTTCCAAATATCCCTTTGCCAATTCAACAAGAACAGCCTTAGCGAAAGGCTTCTTGAAGGGAAAGATGTAACTCTTTGAGATGAATTAACAGAACACAGGCAGTTTCTCAGAAAGCTTCTTTCCAGTTTTGAACGGAAGATATTTCCTTTTTCACCGTAGCCCTCTATGGGCTTCCAAACATCACTTTGCCAATTCCACAAAAACAGCCTTAGCGAAAGGCTTCTTGAAGGGAAAGATGTAACTCTGTGAGATGAATTAACAGAACACAGAACAGTTTCTTAGAAAGTTTATCTCGAGGTTTGAACGGAAGATATTTATTTTTTCAGCATAGCCCTCAGTGGGCTTCCAAATATCCCTTTGCCAATTCCACAAGAACAGCCTTAGCGAAAGTCTTATTGAAGGGAAAGATGTAACTCTGTGAGATGAATTAACAGAACACAGAGCAGTTTCTCAGAAAGCTTCTTTCCAGTTTTGAACGGAAGACATTTCCTTTTTCACCATAGCCTTCTACGGGCTTCCAAATATCCCTTTGCCAGTTCCACAAGAACAGCCTTAGCGAAAGGTTTCTTGAAGGGAATGATGTAACTCCGGGAGGTGAATTAACAGAACACAGACACGTTTCTCAGAAAGCTTCTTTCCAGTTTTGAACGGAAGATATTTCCTTTTTCACCGTAGCCCTATATGGGCTTCCAAATATCAGTTTGCCAATTCAACAAGAACAGCCTTAGCGAAAGGCTTCTTGAAGGGAAAGATGTAACTCTGTGAGATGAATTAACAGAACACAGGCAGTTTCTCAGAAAGATTCTTTCCAGTTTTGAACGGAAGATATTTCCTTTTTCACCATAGCCCTCTATGGGCTTCCAAATATCCCTTTGCCAATTCCACCAGAACAGCCTTAGCGAAAGGCGTCTGGAAGGGAAAGATGTAACTCTGTGAGATGAATTAACAGAACACAGAGCAGTTTCTCAGAAAGTTTCTTTCCAGTTTTGAACGGAAGATATTTCCCTTTTCAGCATAGACCTCTATGGGGTTCCAAATATCACTTTGCCAATTCCACAAGAACAGATTTAGCGAAAGGCTTCTTGAAGGGAAAGATGTAACCCCGTGAGATGAATTAACAGAACACAGAGCAGTTTCTAGGAAAGCTTCTTTCCAGTTTTGAACGGAAGATATTTCCTTTTTCACCATAGCCCTCTATGGGCTTCCAAATATCCCTTTGCCAATTCCACAAGAACAGCCTTAGCGAAAGGCTTCTTGAAGGGAAAGATGTAACTCTGTGACATGAATTAACAGAACACAGAGCAGTTTCTCAGAAAGTTTATCTCGAGGTTTGAACGGAAGATATTTATTTTTTCAGCATAGCCCTCAGTGGGCTTCCAAATATCCCTTTGCCAATTCCATAAGAACAGCCTTAGCGAAAGGCCTCTCGAAGGGAAAGATGTAACTCTGTGATATGAATTAACAGAACACAGAGCACGTTCTCAGAAAGCATCTTTCCAGTTTTGAACGGAAGATATTTCCTTTTTCACCATAGCCGTCTATGGGCTTCCAAATATCCCTTGGCCAGTTCCACTAGAACAGCCTTATCGAAAGACTTCTTGAATGGAAAGATGTAACTCTGTGAGATGAATTTACAGAACACAGAGCAGTTTCTCAGAAAGCTTCTTTCCAGTTTTGAACGGAAGATATTTCCTTTTTCACCATAGCCCTCTATGGGCTTCCCAATATCCCTTTGACTATTCCACAAGAACAGCCTTAGCGAAAGGCTTCTTGAAGGGAAAGATGTAACTCTGTGAGATGAATTAACAGAACACAGAGCACTTTCTCAGAAAGCTTCTTTCCAGTTTTGAACGGAAGATATTTCCTTTTTCACCGTAGCCCTCTATGGGCTTCCAAATATCACTTTGCCTATTCCACAAGAACCGCCTTAGCGAAAGGCTTCTTGAAGGGAAAGATGTAACTCTGTGAGGTGAATTTACAGAACACAGAGTAGTTTCTCAGAAAGCTTCTTTCCAGTTTTGAACGGAAGATATTTCCTTTTTCACCATAGCCCTCTATGGGCTTCCAAATATCCCTTTGCCAATTCCACAAGAACAGCCTTAGCGAAAGGCTTCTTGAAGGGAAAGATGTAACTCTGTGAGATGAATTAACAGAACACAGAGCAGTTTCTCAGAAAGCTTCTTTCCAGTTTTGAACGGAAGATATTTCCTTTTTCAGCATAGACCTCTATGGGCTTCCAAATATCTCTTTGTCAATTCCACAAGAACAGCCTTAGCAAAAGGCTTCTTGAAGGGAAAGATGTAACTCTGTGAGATGAATTAACATAACACAGAGCAGTTTCTCAGAAAGCTTCTTTCCGGTTTTGAACGGAAGATATTTCCTTTTTCACCATAGCCCTCTATGGGCTTCCAAATATCCCTTTGCCAATTCCACAAGAACAGCCTTAGCGAAAGGCTTCTTGAAGGGAAAGATGTAACTCTTTGAGTTGAATTAACAGAACACAGAGCAGTTTCTCAGAAAGCTTCTTTCCAGTTTTGAACGGAAGATATTTCCTTTTTCACCATAGCCCTCTATGGGCTTCCAAATATCCCTTTGCCAATTCCACAAGAACAGCCTCAGCGAAAGGCTTCTTGAAGGGAAAGATGTAACTCTGTGAGATGAATTAACAGAACACAGAGCAGTTTGTCAGAAAGCTTCTTTCCAGTTTTGAACGGAAGATATTTCCTTTTTCAGCATAGACCTCTATGGGCTTCCAAATATCCCTTTGCCAATTCCACCAGAACAGCCTTAGCGAAAGGCTTCTTGAAGGGAAAGATGTAACTCTGTGAGATGAATTAACAGAACACAGAGCAGTTTCTCACAAAGCTTCTTTCCAGTTTTGAACGGAAGATATTTCCTTTTTCACCATAGCCCTCTATGGGCTTCCAAATATCAGTTTGCCAATTCAACAAGAACAGCCTTAGCAAACGGCTTCTTGAAGGGAAAGATGTAACTCTGTGAGATGAATTAACAGAACGGAGGCAGTTTCTCAGAAAGCTTCTTTCCAGTTTTGAACGGAAGATATTTCCTTTTGCAGCATAGACCTCTATGGGCTTCCAAATATCCCTTTGTCAATTCCACAAGAACAGCCTTAGCGAAAGGCTTCTTGAAGGGGAAGATGTAACTCTGTGAGATCAATTAACAGAACACAGAGCAGTTTCTCAGAAAGCTTCTTTCCGGTTTTGAACGGAAGATATTTCCTTTTTCACCATAGCCCTCTATGGGCTTCCAAATATCCCTTTGCCAATTCCACAAGAACAGCCTTAGCGAAAGGCTTCTTGAAGGGAAAGATGTAACTCTGTGAGATGAATTAACAGAACACAGAGCAGTTTCTCAGAAAGCTTCTTTCCAGTTTTGAACGGAAGATATTTCCTTTTTCACCATAGCCCTCTATGGGCTTCCAAATATCCCTTTGCCAATTCCACAAGAACAGCCTTAGCGAAAGGCTTCTTGAAGGGAAAGATGTAACTCTGTGAGATGAATTCACAGAACACAGAGCAGTTTCTCAGAATGTTTCTTTCCAGTTTTGAACGGAAGACATTTCCTTTTTCACCATAGCCTTCTACGGGCTTCCAAATATCCCTTTGCCAGTTCCACAAGAACAGCCTTAGCGAAAGGTTTCTTGAAGGGAGTGATGTAACTCTGGGAGGTGAATTAACAGAACACAGACAAGTTTCTCAGAAAGCTTCTTTCCAGTTTTGAACGGAAGATATTCCCCTTTTCACCGTAGCCCTCTATGGGCTTCCAAATATCCCTTTGCCAATTGCACAAGAACAGACTTAGCGAAAGGCTTCTTGAAGGGAAAGATGTAACTCTGTTAGATGAATTAACAGAACACAGAGCAGTTTCTCAGAGTGCTTCTTTCCAGTTTTGAACGGAAGATATTTCCTTTTTCACCACAGCCCTCTATGTTCTTCCAAATATCCCTTTGCCATTTCCACAAGAACAGCCTTAGGGAAAGGCTTCTTTAAAGGAAAGATGTAACTCTGTGAGATGAATTAACAGAACACAGAGCAGTTTCTCAGAAATCTTCTTTCCAGTTTTGAACGGAAGATATTTCCTTTTTCACCATAGCCCTCTATGGGCTTCCAAATATCAGTTTGCCAATTCAACAAGAACAGTCTTAGCGAAAGGCTTCTTGAAGGGAAAGATGTAACTCTGTGAGATGAATTAACAGAACACAGGCAGTTTCCCAGAAAGCTTCTTTCCAGTTTTGAACGGAAGATATTTCCTTTTTCACCATAGCCGTCTATGGGCTTCCAAATATCCCTTTGCCAGTTCCACAAGAACAGCCTTATCGAAAGACTTCTTGAAGGGAAAGATGTAACTCTGTGAGATGAATTAACAGAACACAGAGCAGTTTCTCAGAAAGCTTCTTTCCAGTTTTGAACGGAAGATATTTCCTTTTTCACCATAGCCCTCTAGGGGCTTCCCAATATCCCTTTGACAATTCCAGAAAACAGCCTTAGCGAAAGGCTTCTTGAAGGGAAAGATGTAACTCTGTGTGATGAATTAACAGAACACAGAGCACTTTCTCAGAAAGCTTCTTTCCAGTTTTGAACGGAAGATATTTCCTTTTTCACCATAGCCCTCTATGGGCTTCCAAATATCCCTTTGCCAATTCCACAAGAACAGCCTTAGCGAAAGGCTTCTTGAAGGGAAAGATGTAACTCTGTGAGATGAATTCACAGAACACAGAGCAGTTTCTCAGAAAGCTTCTTTCCAGTTTTGAACGGAAGATATTTCCTTTTTCACCATAGCCCTCTATGGGCTTCCAAATATCGCTTTGCCTATTCTACAAGAGCAGCCTTAGCGAAAGGCTTCTTGAAGGGAAAGATGTAACTCTGTGAGATGAATTCACAGAACACAGAGCAGTTTCTCAGAAAGCTTCTTTCCAGTTTTGAACGGAAGATATTTCCTTTTTCACCATAGCCCTCTATGGGCTTCCAAATATCCCTTTGCCAATTCCACAAGAACAGCCTTAGCGAAAGGCTCTTGAAGGGAAAGATGTAACTCTGTTAGATGAATTAACAGAATACAGAGCAGTTTCTCAGAAAGATTCTTTCCAATTTTGAACGGAAGATATTTCCTTTTTCACCATAGCCCTCTATGGGCTTCCAAATATCCCTTTGCCAATTCCACAAGACCAGACTTAGCGAAAGGCTTCTTGAAGGGAAAGATGTAACTCTGTGAGATGAATTAACAGAACACAGAGCAGTTTCTCAGAAAGCTTCTTTCCAGTTTTGAACGGAAGATATTTCCTTATTCACCATAGCCCTCTATGGGCTTCCAAATATCCCTCAGCCAATTCCACAAGAACAGCTTTAGCGAAAGGCTTCTTGAAGGGAAAGATGTAACTCTTTGAGATGAAGTCACAGAACACAGAGTAGTTTCTCAGAAAGCTTCTTTCCAGTTTTGAACGGAAGATATTTCCTTTTTCACCATAGGCCTCTATGGGCTTCCAAATATCCCTTTGCCAATTCCACTAGAACAGCCTTAGCGAAAGGCTTCTTGAAGGGAAAGATGTAACTCTGTGAGATGAATTCACAGAACACAGAGCAGTTTCTCAGAAAGCTTCTTTCCAGTTTTGAACGGAAGATATTTCCTTTTTCACCATAGCCCTCTATGGGCTTCCAAATATACCTTTGCCAATTCCACAAGAACAGCCTTAGCGAAAGGCTTCTTGAAGGGAAATATGTAACTCTGTGAGATGAATTCACAGAACACAGAGCAGTTTCTCAGAAAGCTTCTTTCCAGTTTTGAACGGAAGATATTTCCTTTTTCACCATAGGCCTCTATGGGCTTCCAAATATCCCTTTGCCAATTCCACAAGAACAGCCTTAGCGAAAGGCTTCTTGAAGGGAAAGATGTAACTCTGTGAGATGAATTCACAGAACACAGAGCAGTTTCTCAGAAAGCTTCTTTCCAGTTTTGAACGGAAGATATTTCTTTTTTCACCATAGGCCTCTATGGGCTTCCAAATATCCGTTTGCCAATTCCACAAGAACAGCCTTAGCGAAAGGCTTCTTGAAGGGAAAGATGTAACTCTGTGAGATGAATTAACAGAACACAGAGCAGTTTCTCAGAAAGCTTCTTTCCAGTTTTGAACGGAAGATATTTCCTTTTTCACCATAGCCCTCTATGGGCTTCCAAATATCCCTTTGCAAATTCCACAAGAACAGCCTTAGCGAAAGGCTTCTTGAAGGGAAAGATGTAACTCTGTGAGATGAATTAACAGAACACAGAGCAGTTTCTCAGAAAGTTTCTTTCCAGTTTTGAACGGAAGATATTTAATTTTTCACCATAGCCTTCTATGGGCTTCCAAATATCCCTTTGCCAATTCCCCAAGAACAGCCTTAGCGAAAGGATTCTTGAAGGGAAAGATGTAACTCTGTGAGATGAATTCACAGAACACAGAGCAGTTTCTCAGAAAGCTTCTTTCCAGTTTTGAACGGAAGATATTTCCTTTTTCACCATAGCCCTCTATGTGCTTCCAAATATCCCTTTGCCAATTCCACAAGAACAGCCTTAGCGAAAGGCTTCTTGAAGGGAAAGATGTAACTCTGTGAGATGAATTAACAGAACACAGAGCAGTTTCTCAGAAAACTTTTTTCCTGTTTTGAACGGAAGATATTTCCTTTTTCACCATAGCCCTCTATGGGCTTCCAAACATCAGTTTGCCAATTCAACAAGAACAGCCTTAGCGAAAGGCTTCTTGAAGGGAAAGATGTAAATCTGTGAGATGAATTAACAGAACACAGGCAGTTTCTCAGAAAGCTTCTTTCCAGTTTTGAACGGAAGATATTTCCTTTTTCACCATAGCCCTCTATGGGCTTCCAAATATCCCTTTGCCAATTCCACCAGAACAGCCTTAGCGAAAGGCTTCCGGAAGGGAAAGATGTAACTCTCTGAGATGAATTTACAGATCACAGAGTAGTTTCTCAGAAAGCTTCTTTCCAGTTTTGAACGGAAGATATTTCCTTTTTCACCATAGCCCTCTATGGGCTTCCAAATATCCCTTTGCCAATTCCACAAGAACAGCCTTAGCAAAAGGCTTCTCGAAGGGAAAGATGTAACTCTGTGAGATGAATTAACAGAACACAGAGCAGTTTCTCAGAAAGCTTCTTTCCAGTTTTGAACGGATGATATTTCCTTTTTCAGCATAGACCTCTAAGGGCTTCCAAATATCGCTTTGTCAATTCCACAAGAACAGCCTTAGGGAAAGGCTTCTTGAAGGGAAAGATGTAACTCTGTGACATGAATTAACAGAACACAGAGCAGTTTCTCAGAAAGCTTCTTTCCGGTTTTGAACGGAAGATATTTCCTTTTTCACCATAGTCCTCTATGGGCTTCCAAATATCCCTTTGCCAATTGCACAAGAACAGCCTTAGCGAAAGGCTTCTAGAAGGGAAAGATGTAACTCTGTGAGATGAATTAACAGATCACAGAGCAGTTTCTCAGAGTGCTTCTTTCCAGTTTTGAACGGAAGATATTTCCTTTTTCACCATAGCCCTCTATGGGCTTCCAAATATCCCTTTGCCATTTCCACAAGAACAGCCTTAGCGAAAGGCTTCTTGAAGGGAAAGATGTAACTCTGTGAGATGAATTAACAGAACACAGAGCAGTTTCTCAGAAAGCTTCTTTCCAGTTTTGAACGGAAGATATTTCCTTTTTTCAGCATAGCCCTCTAAGGTCTTTTAAATATCCCTTTGCCAATTCCACAAGAACAGACTTAGCGAAAGACTTCTTGAAGGGAAAGATGTAACTCTGTGAGATGAATTAACAGAACACAGAGCAGTTTCTCGGAAAGATTCTTTCCAGTTTTTAACGGAAAATATTTCCTTTTTCACCATAGTCCTCTATGGGCTTCCAAATATCCCTTTGCCAATTCCACAAGAACAGCCTTAGCGAAAGGCTTCTTGAAGGGAAAGACGTAACTCTGTGAGATGAATTAACAGAACACAGAGCAGATTCTCAGAAAGCTTCTTTCCAGTTTTGAACGGAAGACATTTCCTTTTTCACCATAGCCTTCTACGGGCTTCCAAATATCCCTTTGCCAGTTCCACAAGAACAGCCTTAGCGAAAGGTTTCTTGAAGGGAATGATGTAACTCTGGGAGGTGAATTAACAGAACACAGACAAGTTTCTCAGAAAGCTTCTTTCCAGTTTTGAACGGAATATATTTCCTTTTTCACCGTAGCCCTATATGGGCTTCCAAATATCAGTTTGCCAATTCAACAAGAACAGCCTTAGCGAAAGGCTTCTTGAAGGGAAAGATGTAACTCTGTGAGATGAATTAACAGAACACAGGCAGTTTCTCAGAAAGCTTCTTTCCAGTTTTGAACGGAAGATATTTCCTTTTTCACCATAGCCCTCTATGGGCTTCCAAATATCCCTTTGCCAATTCCACCAGAACAGCCTTAGCGAAAGGCTTCCGGAAGGGAAAGATGTAACTCTGTGAGATGAATTTACAGAACACAGAGCAGTTTCTCAGAAAGCTTCTTTCCAGTTTTGAACGGAAGATGTTTCCTTTTTCACCATAGCCCTCTATGGGCTTCCAAATATCCCTTTGCCAATTCCACAAGAGCAGACTTAGCAAAAGGCTTCTTGAAGGGAAAGATGTAATTCTGTGAGATGAATTAACAGAACACAGAGCAGTTTCTCAGAAAGCTTCTTTCCAGTTTTGAACGGAAGATATTTCCTTTTTCAGCCTAGACCTCTATGGGCTTCCAAATATCCCTTTGTCAATTCCACAAGAACAGCCTTAGGGAAAGGCTTCTTGAAGGGGAAGATGTAATTCTGTGAGATGAATTAACAGAACACAGAGCAGTTTCTCAGAAAGCTTCTTTCCGGATTTGAACGGAAGATATTTCCTTTTTCACCATAGCCCTCTATGGGCTTCCAAATATCCCTTTGCCAATTCCACAAGTACAGCCTTAGCGAAAGGCTTCTTGAAGGGAAAGATGTAACTCTGTGAGATGAATTAACAGAACACAGAGCAGTTTCTCAGAAAGCTTCTTTCCAGTTTTGAACGGAAGATATTTCCTTTTTCACCATAGCACTCTATGGGCTTCCAAATATGCCTTTGCCAATTCCACAAGAACAGCCTTAGCGAAAGGCTTCTTGAAGGGAAAGATGTAACTCTGTGAGATGAATTAACAGAACACAGAGCAGTTTCTCAGAATGTTTCTTTCCAGTTTTGAACGGAAGACATTTCCTTTTTCAACATAGCCTTCTACGGGCTTCCAAATATCCCTTTGCCAGTTCCACAAGAACAGCCTTAGCGAAAGATTTCTTGAAGGGAATGATGTAACTCTGGGAGGTGAATTAACAGAACACAGACAAGTTTCTCCGAAAGCTTCTGTCTAGTTTTGAACGGAAGATATTTCCTTTTTCACCGTAGCCCTCTATGGGCTTCCAAATATCCCTTTGCCAATTGCACAAGAACAGCCTTAGCGAAAGGCTTCTTGAAGGGAAAGATGTAACTCTGTGAGATGAATTAACAGAACACAGAGCAGTTTCTCAGAATGCTTCTTTCCAGTTTTGAACGGAAGATATTTCCTTTTTCACCATAGCCCTATGGGCTTCCAAATATCCCTTTGCCATTTCCACAAGAACAGCCTTAGCGAAAGGCTTCTTGAAGGGAAAGATGTAACTCTGTGAGATGAATTAACAGAACACAGAGCAGTTTCTCAGAAAGCTTCTTTCCAGTTTTGAACGGAAGATATTTCCTTTTTTCAGCATAGCCCTCTATGGTCTTTTAAATATCCCTTTGCCAATTCCACAAGAACAGACTTAGCGTAAGGCTTCTTGAAGGGAAAGATGTAACTCTGTGAGATGAATTAACAGAACACAGAGCAGTTTCTCGGAAAGATTCTTTCCAGTTTTGAACGGAAAATATTTCCTTTTTCACCATAGCCCTCTATGGGCTTCCAAATATCCCTTTACCAATTCCACAAGAACAGCCTTAGCGAAAGGCTTCTTGAAGGGAAAGACGTAACTCTGTGAGATGAATTAACGGAATACAGAGCATTTTCTCAGAAAGCTTCTTTCCAATTTTGAAAAGAAGATATTTCCTTTTTCACCATAGCCTTCTATGGGCTTCCAAATATCCCTTTGCCAATTCCACAAGAACAGCCTTAGCGAAAGGCTTCTTGAAAGGAAAGATATAACTCTGTGAGATGAATTAACAGAACACAGAGAAGTTTCTCAGAAATCTTCTTTCCAGTTTTGAACGGAAGATATTTCCTTTTTCACCATAGCCCTCTATGGGCTTCCAAATATCCCTTTGCCAATTCAACAAGAACAGCCTTAGCGAAAGGCTTCTTGAAGGGAAAGATGTAACTCTTTGAGATGAATTAACAGAACACAGGCAGTTTCTCAGAAAGCTTCTTTCCAGTTTTGAACGGAAGATATTTCCTTTTTCACCGTAGCCCTCTATGGGCTTCCAAACATCACTTTGCCAATTCCACAAAAACAGCCTTAGCGAAAGGCTTCTTGAAGGGAAAGATGTAACTCTGTGAGATGAATTAACAGAACACAGAACAGTTTCTTAGAAAGTTTATCTCGAGGTTTGAACGGAAGATATTTATTTTTTCAGCATAGCCCTCAGTGGGCTTCCAAATATCCCTTTGCCAATTCCACAAGAACAGCCTTAGCGAAAGTCTTATTGAAGGGAAAGATGTAACTCTGTGAGATGAATTAACAGAACACAGAGCAGTTTCTCAGAAAGCTTCTTTCCAGTTTTGAACGGAAGACATTTCCTTTTTCACCATAGCCTTCTACGGGCTTCCAAATATCCCTTTGCCAGTTCCACAAGAACAGCCTTAGCGAAAGGTTTCTTGAAGGGAATGATGTAACTCCGGGAGGTGAATTAACAGAACACAGACACGTTTCTCAGAAAGCTTCTTTCCAGTTTTGAACGGAAGATATTTCCTTTTTCACCGTAGCCCTATATGGGCTTCCAAATATCAGTTTGCCAATTCAACAAGAACAGCCTTAGCGAAAGGCTTCTTGAAGGGAAAGATGTAACTCTGTGAGATGAATTAACAGAACACAGGCAGTTTCTCAGAAAGATTCTTTCCAGTTTTGAACGGAAGATATTTCCTTTTTCACCATAGCCCTCTATGGGCTTCCAAATATCCCTTTGCCAATTCCACCAGAACAGCCTTAGCGAAAGGCGTCTGGAAAGGAAAGATGTATCTCTGTGAGATGAATTAACAGAACACAGAGCAGTTTCTCAGAAAGTTTCTTTCCAGTTTTGAACGGAAGATATTTCCCTTTTCAGCATAGACCTCTATGGGGTTCCAAATATCACTTTGCCAATTCCACAAGAACAGATTTAGCGAAAGGCTTCTTGAAGGGAAAGATGTAACCCCGTGAGATGAATTAACAGAACACAGAGCAGTTTCTAGGAAAGCTTCTTTCCAGTTTTGAACGGAAGATATTTCCTTTTTCACCATAGCCCTCTATGGGCTTCCAAATATCCCTTTGCCAATTCCACAAGAACAGCCTTAGCGAAAGGCTTCTTGAAGGGAAAGATGTAACTCTGTGACATGAATTAACAGAACACAGAGCAGTTTCTCAGAAAGTTTATCTCGAGGTTTGAACGGAAGATATTTATTTTTTCAGCATAGCCCTCAGTGGGCTTCCAAATATCCCTTTGCCAATTCCATAAGAACAGCCTTAGCGAAAGGCCTCTCGAAGGGAAAGATGTAACTCTGTGATATGAATTAACAGAACACAGAGCACGTTCTCAGAAAGCATCTTTCCAGTTTTGAACGGAAGATATTTCCTTTTTCACCATAGCCGTCTATGGGCTTCCAAATATCCCTTTGCCAGTTCCACTAGAACAGCCTTATCGAAAGACTTCTTGAATGGAAAGATGTAACTCTGTGAGATGAATTTACAGAACACAGAGCAGTTTCTCAGAAAGCTTCTTTCCAGTTTTGAACGGAAGATATTTCCTTTTTCACCATAGCCTTCTATGGGCTTCCCAATATCCCTTTGACTATTCCACAAGAACAGCCTTAGCGAAAGGCTTCTTGAAGGGAAAGATGTAACTCTGTGAGATGAATTAACAGAACACAGAGCACTTTCTCAGAAAGCTTCTTTCCAGTTTTGAACGGAAGATATTTCCTTTTTCACCGTAGCCCTCTATGGGCTTCCAAATATCACTTTGCCTATTCCACAAGAACCGCCTTAGCGAAAGGCTTCTTGAAGGGAAAGATGTAACTCTGTGAGGTGAATTTACAGAACACAGAGTAGTTTCTCAGAAAGCTTCTTTCCAGTTTTGAACGGAAGATATTTCCTTTTTCACCATAGCCCTCTATGGGCTTCCAAATATCCCTTTGCCAATTCCACAAGAACAGCCTTAGCGAAAGGCTTCTTGAAGGGAAAGATGTAACTCTGTGAGATGAATTAACAGAACACAGAGCAGTTTCTCAGAAAGCTTCTTTCCAGTTTTGAACGGAAGATATTTCCTTTTTCAGCATAGACCTCTATGGGCTTCCAAATATCTCTTTGTCAATTCCACAAGAACAGCCTTAGCGAAAGGCTTCTTGAAGGGAAAGATGTAACTCTGTGAGATGAATTAACATAACACAGAGCAGTTTCTCAGAAAGCTTCTTTCCGGTTTTGAACGGAAGATATTTCCTTTTTCACCATAGCCCTCTATGGGCTTCCAAATATCCCTTTGCCAATTCCACAAGAACAGCCTTAGCGAAAGGCTTCTTGAAGGGAAAGATGTAACTCTTTGAGTTGAATTAACAGAACACAGAGCAGTTTCTCAGAAAGCTTCTTTCCAGTTTTGAACGGAAGATATTTCCTTTTTCACCATAGCCCTCTATGGGCTTCCAAATATCCCTTTGCCAATTCCACAAGAACAGCCTCAGCGAAAGGCTTCTTGAAGGGAAAGATGTAACTCTGTGAGATGAATTAACAGAACACAGAGCAGTTTGTCAGAAAGCTTCTTTCCAGTTTTGAACGGAAGATATTTCCTTTTTCAGCATAGACCTCTATGGGCTTCCAAATATCCCTTTGCCAATTCCACCAGAACAGCCTTAGCGAAAGGCTTCTTGAAGGGAAAGATGTAACTCTGTGAGATGAATTAACAGAACACAGAGCAGTTTCTCACAAAGCTTCTTTCCAGTTTTGAACGGAAGATATTTCCTTTTTCACCATAGCCCTCTATGGGCTTCCAAATATCAGTTTGCCAATTCAACAAGAACAGCCTTAGCAAACGGCTTCTTGAAGGGAAAGATGTAACTCTGTGAGATGAATTAACAGAACGGAGGCAGTTTCTCAGAAAGCTTCTTTCCAGTTTTGAACGGAAGATATTTCCTTTTGCAGCATAGACCTCTATGGGCTTCCAAATATCCCTTTGTCAATTCCACAAGAACAGCCTTAGCGAAAGGCTTCTTGAAGGGGAAGATGTAACTCTGTGAGATCAATTAACAGAACACAGAGCAGTTTCTCAGAAAGCTTCTTTCCGGTTTTGAACGGAAGATATTTCCTTTTTCACCATAGCCCTCTATGGGCTTCCAAATATCCCTTTGCCAATTCCACAAGAACAGCCTTAGCGAAAGGCTTCTTGAAGGGAAAGATGTAACTCTGTGAGATGAATTAACAGAACACAGAGCAGTTTCTCAGAAAGCTTCTTTCCAGTTTTGAACGGAAGATATTTCCTTTTTCACCATAGCCCTCTATGGGCTTCCAAATATCCCTTTGCCAATTCCACAAGAACAGCCTTAGCGAAAGGCTTCTTGAAGGGAAAGATGTAACTCTGTGAGATGAATTCACAGAACACAGAGCAGTTTCTCAGAATGTTTCTTTCCAGTTTTGAACGGAAGACATTTCCTTTTTCACCATAGCCTTCTACGGGCTTCCAAATATCCCTTTGCCAGTTCCACAAGAACAGTCTTAGCGAAAGGTTTCTTGAAGGGAGTGATGTAACTCTGGGAGGTGAATTAACAGAACACAGACAAGTTTCTCAGAAAGCTTCTTTCCAGTTTTGAACGGAAGATATTCCCCTTTTCACCGTAGCCCTCTATGGGCTTCCAAATATCCCTTTGCCAATTGCACAAGAACAGACTTAGCGAAAGGCTTCTTGAAGGGAAAGATGTAACTCTGTTAGATGAATTAACAGAACACAGAGCAGTTTCTCAGAGTGCTTCTTTCCAGTTTTGAACGGAAGATATTTCCTTTTTCACCACAGCCCTCTATGTTCTTCCAAATATCCCTTTGCCATTTCCACAAGAACAGCCTTAGGGAAAGGCTTCTTTAAAGGAAAGATGTAACTCTGTGAGATGAATTAACAGAACACAGAGCAGTTTCTCAGAAATCTTCTTTCCAGTTTTGAACGGAAGATATTTCCTTTTTCACCATAGCCCTCTATGGGCTTCCAAATATCAGTTTGCCAATTCAACAAGAACAGTCTTAGCGAAAGGCTTCTTGAAGGGAAAGATGTAACTCTGTGAGATGAATTAACAGAACACAGACAGTTTCCCAGAAAGCTTCTTTCCAGTTTTGAACGGAAGATATTTCCTTTTTCACCATAGCCGTCTATGGGCTTCCAAATATCCCTTTGCCAGTTCCACAAGAACAGCCTTATCGAAAGACTTCTTGAAGGGAAAGATGTAACTCTGTGAGATGAATTAACAGAACACAGAGCAGTTTCTCAGAAAGCTTCTTTCCAGTTTTGAACGGAAGATATTTCCTTTTTCACCATAGCCCTCTAGGGGCTTCCCAATATCCCTTTGACAATTCCAGAAGAACAGCCTTAGCGAAAGGCTTCTTGAAGGGAAAGATGTAACTCTGTGTGATGAATTAACAGAACACAGAGCACTTTCTCAGAAAGCTTCTTTCCAGTTTTGAACGGAAGATATTTCCTTTTTCACCATAGCCCTCTATGGGCTTCCAAATATCCCTTTGCCTATTCCACAAGAACAGACTTAGCGAAAGGCTTCTTGAAGGGAAAGATGTAACTCTGTGAGATGAATTAACAGAACACAGAGTAGTTTCTCAGAAAGCTTCTTTCCAGTTTTGAACGGAAGATATTTCCTTTTTCACCATAGCCCTCTATGGGCTTCCAAATATCCCTTTGCCAATTCCCCAAGAACAGCCTTAGCGAAAGGCTTCTTGAAGGGAAAGATGTAACTCTGTGAGATGAATTAACAGAACACAGAGCAGTTTCTCAGAAAGCTTCTTTCCAGTTTTGAACGGAAGATATTTCCTTTTTCAGCATAGACCTCTATGGGCTTCCAAATATCCCTTTGTCAATTCGACAAGTACAGCCTTAGCGAAAGGCTTCTGGAAGGGAAAGATGTAACTCTGTGAGATGAATTAACAGAACACAGAGCAGTTTCTCAGAAAGCTTCTTTCCGGTTTTGAACGGAAGATATTTCCTTTTTCACCATAGCCCTCTATGGGCTTCCAAATATCCCTTTGCCAATTCCACCAGAACAGCCTTAGCGAAAGGCTTCTTAAAGGGAAAGATGTAACTCTGTGAGATGAATTAACAGAACAAAGAGCAGTTTCTCAGAAAGCTTCTTTCCTGTTTTGAACGGAAGATATTTCCTTTTTCACCATAGCCCTCTATGGGCTTCCAAACATCAGTTTGCCAATTCAACAAGAACAGCCTTAGCGAAAGGCTTCTTGAAGGGAAAGATGTAACTCTGTGAGATGAATTAACAGAACACAGGCAGTTTCTCAGAAAGCTTCTTTCCAGTTTTGAACGGAAGATATTTCCTTTTTCACCATAGCCCTCTATGGGCTTCAAATATCCCTTTGCCAATTCCACCAGAACAGCCTTAGCGAAAGGCTTCCGGAAGGGAAAGATGTAACTCTCTGAGATGAATTTACAGAACACAGAGTAGTTTCTCAGAAAGCTTCTTTCCAGTTTTGAACGGAAGATATTTCCTTTTTCACCATAGCCCTCTATGGGCTTACAAATATCCCTTTGCCAATTCCACAAGAACAGACTTAGCAAAAGGCTTCTTGAAGGGAAAGATGTAACTCTGTGAGATGAATTAACAGAACACAGAGCAGTTTCTCAGAAAGCTTCTTTCCAGTTTTGAACGGAAGATATTTCCTTTTTCAGCATAGACCTCTAAGGGCTTCCAAATATCCCTTTGTCAATTCCACAAGAACAGCCTTAGGGAAAGGCTTCTTGAAGGGAAAGATGTAACTCTGTGACATGAATTAACAGAACACAGAGCAGTTTCTCAGGAAGCTTCTTTCCGGTTTTGAACGGAAGATATTTCCTTTTTCACCATAGCCCTCTATGGGCTTCCAAATATGCCTTTGCCAATTCCACAAGAACAGCCTTAGCGAAAGGCTTCTTGAAGGGAAAGATGTAACTCTGTGATATGAATTAACAGAACACAGAGCAGTTTCTCAGAATGTTTCTTTCCAGTTTTGAACGGAAGACATTTCCTTTTTCAACATAGCCTTCTACGGGCTTCCAAATATCCCTTTGCCAGTTCCACAAGAACAGCCTTAGCGAAAGATTTCTTGAAGGGAATGATGTAACTCTGGGAGGTGAATTAACAGAACACAGACAAGTTTCTCAGAAAGCTTCTTTCCAGTTTTGAACGGAAGATATTTCCTTTTTCACCGTAGCCCTCTATGGGCTTCCAAATATCCCTTTGCCAATTGCACAAGAACAGCCTTAGCGAAAGGCTTCTTGAAGGGAAAGATGTAACTCTGTGAGATGAATTAACAGATCACAGAGCAGTTTCTCAGAGTGCTTCTTTCCAGTTTTGAACGGAAGATATTTCCTTTTTCACCATAGCCCTCTATGGGCTTCCAAATATCCCTTTGCCATTTCCACAAGAACAGCCTTAGCGAAAGTCTTCTTGAAGGGAAATATGTAACTCTGTGAGATGAATTAACAGAACACAGAGCAGTTTCTCAGAAAGCTTCTTTCCAGTTTTGAACGAAAGATATTTCCTTTTTCACCATAGCCCTCTATGGGCTTCCAAATATCCCTTTGCCAATTCCACAAGAACAGCCTTAGCGAAAGGCTTCTTGAAGGGAAAGATGTAACTCTGTGAGATGAATTAACAGAACACAGAGCAGTTTCTCAGAAAGCTTCTTTCCAGTTTTGAACGGAAGATATTTCCTTTTTCAGCATAGACCTCTATGGGCTTCCAAATATCCCTTTGTCAATTCCACAAGAACAGCCTTAGCGAAAGGCTTCTGGAAGGGAAAGATGTAACTCTGTGAGATGAATTAACAGAACACAGAGCAGTTTCTCAGAAAGCTTCTTTCCGGTTTTGAACGGAAGATATTTCCTTTTTCACCATAGCCCTCTATGGGCTTCCAAATATCCCTTTGCCAATTCCACCAGAACAGCCTTAGCGAAAGGCTTCTTAAGGGAAAGATGTAACTCTGTGAGATGAATTAACAGAACACAGAGCAGTTTCTCAGAAAGCTTCTTTCCTGTTTTGAACGGAAGATATTTCCTTTTTCACCATAGCCCTCTATGGGCTTACAAATATCCCTTTGCCAATTCCACAAGAACAGACTTAGCAAAAGGCTTCTTGAAGGGAAAGATGTAACTCTGTGAGATGAATTAACAGAACACAGAGCAGTTTCTCAGAAAGCTTCTTTCCAGTTTTGAACGGAAGATATTTCCTTTTTCAGCATAGACCTCTAAGGGCTTCGAAATATCCCTTTGTCAATTCCACAAGAACAGCCTTAGGGAAAGGCTTCTTGAAGGGAAAGATGTAACTCTGTGACATGAATTAACAGAACACAGAGCAGTTTCTCAGGAAGCTTCTTTCCGGTTTTGAACGGAAGATATTTCCTTTTTCACCATAGCCCTCTATGGGCTTCCAAATATGCCTTTGCCAATTCCACAAGAACAGCCTTAGCGAAAGGCTTCTTGAAGGGAAAGATGTAACTCTGTGATATGAATTAACAGAACACAGAGCAGTTTCTCAGAATGTTTCTTTCCAGTTTTGAACGGAAGACATTTCCTTTTTCAACATAGCCTTCTACGGGCTTCCAAATATCCCTTTGCCAGTTCCACAAGAACAGCCTTAGCGAAAGATTTCTTGAAGGGAATGATGTAACTCTGGGAGGTGAATTAACAGAACACAGACAAGTTTCTCAGAAAGCTTCTTTCCAGTTTTGAACGGAAGATATTTCCTTTTTCACCGTAGCCCTCTATGGGCTTCCAAATATCCCTTTGCCAATTGCACAAGAACAGCCTTAGCGAAAGGCTTCTTGAAGGGAAAGATGTAACTCTGTGAGATGAATTAACAGATCACAGAGCAGTTTCTCAGAGTGCTTCTTTCCAGTTTTGAACGGAAGATATTTCCTTTTTCACCATAGCCCTCTATGGGCTTCCAAATATCCCTTTGCCATTTCCACAAGAACAGCCTTAGCGAAAGTCTTCTTGAAGGGAAATATGTAACTCTGTGAGATGAATTAACAGAACACAGAGCAGTTTCTCAGAAAGCTTCTTTCCAGTTTTGAACGGAAGATATTTCCTTTTTCACCATAGCCCTCTATGGGCTTCCAAATATCCCTTTGCCAATTCCACAAGAACAGCCTTAGCGAAAGGCTTCTTGAAGGGAAAGATGTAACTCTGTGAGATGAATTAACAGAACACAGAGCAGTTTCTCAGAAAGCTTCTTTCCAGTTTTGAACGGAAGATATTTCCTTTTTCAGCATAGACCTCTATGGGCTTCCAAATATCCCTTTGTCAATTCCACAAGAACAGCCTTAGCGAAAGGCTTCTGGAAGGGAAAGATGTAACTCTGTGAGATGAATTAACAGAACACAGAGCAGTTTCTCAGAAAGCTTCTTTCCGGTTTTGAACGGAAGATATTTCCTTTTTCACCATAGCCCTCTATGGGCTTCCAAATATCCCTTTGCCAATTCCACCAGAACAGCCTTAGCGAAAGGCTTCTTAAGGGAAAGATGTAACTCTGTGAGATGAATTAACAGAACACAGAGCAGTTTCTCAGAAAGCTTCTTTCCTGTTTTGAACGGAAGATATTTCCTTTTTCACCATAGCCCTCTATGGGCTTCCAAACATCAGTTTGCCAATTCAACAAGAACAGCCTTAGCGAAAGGCTTCTTGAAGGGAAAGATGTAAATCTGTGAGATGAATTAACAGAACACAGGCAGTTTCTCAGAAAGCTTCTTTCCAGTTTTGAACGGAAGATATTTCCTTTTTCACCATAGCCCTCTATGGGCTTCCAAATATCCCTTTGCCAATTCCACCAGAACAGCCTTAGCGAAAGGCTTCCGGAAGGGAAAGATGTAACTCTCTGAGATGAATTTACAGAACACAGAGTAGTTTCTCAGAAAGCTTCTTTCCAGTTTTGAACGGAAGATATGTCCTTTTACACCATAGCCCTCTATGGGCTTCCAAATATCCCTTTGCCAATTCCACAAGAACAGACTTAGCAAAAGGCTTCTTGAATGGAAAGATGTAACTCTGTGAGATGAATTAACAGAACACAGAGCAGTTTCTCAGAAAGCTTCTTTCCAGTTTTGAACGGAAGATATTTCCTTTTTCAGCATAGACCTCTAAGGGCTTCCAAATATCGCTTTGTCAATTCCACAAGAACAGCCTTAGGGAAAGGCTTCTTGAAGGGAAAGATGTAACTCTGTGACATGAATTAACAGAACACAGAGCAGTTTCTCAGAAAGCTTCTTTCCGGTTTTGAACGGAAGATATTTCCTTTTTCACCATAGTCCTCTATGGGCTTCCAAATATGCCTTTGCCAATTCCACAAGAACTGCCTTAGCGAAAGGCTTCTTGAAGGGAAAGATGTAACTCTGTGATATGAATTAACAGAACACAGAGCAGTTTCTCAGAATGTTTCTTTCCAGTTTTGAACGGAAGACATTTCCTTTTTCAACATAGACTTCTACGGGCTTCCAAATATCCCTTTGCCAGTTCCACAAGAACAGCCTTAGCGAAAGATTTCTTGAAGGGAATGATGTAACTCTGGGAGGTGAATTAACAGAACACAGACAAGTTTCTCAGAAAGCTTCTTTCCAGTTTTGAACGGAAGATATTTCCTTTTTCACCGTAGCCCTCTATGGGCTTCCAAATATCCCTTTGCCAATTGCACAAGAACAGCCTTAGCGAAAGGCTTCTTGAAGGGAAAGATGTAACTCTGTGAGATGAACTAACAGATCACAGAGCAGTTTCTCAGAGTGCTTCTTTCCAGTTTTGAACGAAAGATATTTCCTTTTTCACCATAGCCCTCTATGGGCTTCCAAATATCCCTTTGCCATTTCCACAAGAACAGCCTTAGCGAAAGGCTTCTTGAAGGGAAAGATGTAACTCTGTGAGATGAATTAACAGAACACAGAGCAGTTTCTCAGAAAGCTTCTTTCCAGTTTGAACGGAAGATATTTCCTTTTTTCAGCATAGCCCTCTAAGGTCTTTTAAATATCCCTTTGCAATTCCACAAGAACAAACTTAGCGAAAGGCTTCTTGAAGGGAAAGATGTAACTCTGTGAGATGAATTAACAGAACACAGAGCAGTTTCTCGGAAAGATTCTTTCCAGTTTTTAACGGAAAATATTTCCTTTTTCACCATAGTCCTCTATGGGCTTCCAAATATCCCTTTGCCAATTCCACAAGAACAGCCTTAGCGAAAGGCTTCTTGAAGGGAAAGACGTAACTCTGTGAGATGAATTAACAGAATACAGAGCATTTTCTCAGAAAGCTTCTTTCCAATTTTGAAAAGAAGATATTTCCTTTTTCACCATAGCCTTCTATGGGCTTCCATATATCCCTTTGCCAATTCCACAAGAACAGCCTTAGCGAAAGGCTTCTTGAAAGGAAAGATATAACTCTGTGAGATGAATTAACAGAACACAGAGCAGTTTCTCAGAAATCTTCTTTCGAGTTTTGAACGGAAGATATTTACTTTTTCACCATAGCCCTCTATGGGCTTCCAAATATCAGTTTGCCAATTCCACAAGAACAGCCTTAGCGAAAGGCTTCTTGAAGGGAAAGATGTAACTCTGTGAGATGAATTAACAGAACACAGGCAGTTTCTCAGAAAGCTTCTTTCCAGTTTTGAACGGAAGATATTTCCTTTTTCACCATAGCCCTCTATGGGCTTCCAAATATCCCTTTGCCAATTCCACCAGAACAGCCTTAGCGAAAGGCTTCTGAGAGGGAAAGATGTAACTCTGTGAGATGAATTAACAGAACACAGAGCAGTTTCTCAGAAAGCTTCTTTCCTGTTTTGAACGGAAGATATTTCCTTTTTCAGCATAGACCTCTATGGGGTTCCAAATATCCCTTTGCCAATTCCACAAGAACAGCCTTAGCGAAAGGCTTCTTGAAGGGAAGGATGTAACCATGTGAGATGAATTAACAGAACACAGAGCAGTTTCCAGGAAAGCTTCTTTCCAGTTTTGAACGGAAGATATTTCCTTTTTCACAATAGCCCTCTATGGGCTTCCAAATATCCCTTTGCCAATTCCACAAGAACAGCCTTAGCGAAAGGCTTCTTGAAGGGAAAGATGTAACTCTGTGAGATGAATTAAGAGAACGCAGAGCAGTTTCTCAGAAAGCTTCTTTCCAGTTTTGAACGGAAGATGTTTCCTTTTTCACCATAGCCCTCTATGGGCTTCCAAATATCCCTTTGCCAATTCCACCAGAACAGCCTTAGCGAAAGGCTTCTTGAAGGCAAAGATGTAACTCTGTGAGATGAATTAACACAACACAGAGCAGTTTCTCAGAAAGCTTCTTTCCAGTTTTGAACGGAAGATATTTCCGTTTTCAGGATAGACCTCTATGGGCTACCAAATATCTCTTTGTCAATTCCACAAGAACAGCCTTAGCGAAAGGCTTCTTGAAGGGAAAGATGTAACTCTGTGAGATGAATTAACAGAACACAGAGCAGTTTCTCAGAAAGCTTCTTTCCGGTTTTGAACGGAAGATATTTCCTTTTTCACCATAGCCCTCTATGGGCTTCCAAATATCCCTTGCCAATTCCACCAGAACAGCCTTAGCGAAAGGCTTCTTGAAGGGAAAGATGTAACTCTTTGGGATGAATTAACAGAACACTGAGCAGTTTCTCAGAAAGCTTCTTTCCGGTTTTGAACCGAAGATATTTCCTTTTTCACCGTAGCGCTATATGGGCTTCCAAATATCCCTTTGCCAATTCCACAAGAACAGCCTTAGCGATAGGCTTCTTGAAGGGAAAGATGTAACTCTGTGAGATGAATTAACAGAACACAGAGCAGTTTCTCAGAAAGCTTCTTTCCAGTTTTGAACGGAAGATATTTCCTTTTTCACCATAGCCCTCTATGGGCTTCCAAATATCCCTTTGCCAATTCCACAAGAACAGCCTTAGCGAAAGTCTTCTTGAAGGGAAAGATGTAACTCTGTGAGATGAATTAACAGAACACAGAGCAGATTCTCAGAAAGCTTCTTTCCAGTTTTGAACGGAAGACATTTCCTTTTTCACCATAGCCTTCTACGGGCTTCCAAATATCCCTTTGCCAGTTCCACAAGAACAGCCTTAGCGAAAGGTTTCTTGAAGGGAATGATGTAACTCTGGGAGGTGAATTAACAGAACACAGACAAGTTTCTCAGAAAGCTTCTTTCCAGTTTTGAACGGAAGATATTTCCTTTTTCACCGTAGCCCTCTATGGGCTTCCAAATATCAGTTTGCCAATTCAACAAGAACAGCCTTAGCGAAAGGCTTCTTGAAGGGAAAGATGTAACTCTGTGAGATGAATTAACAGAACACAGGCAGTTTCTCAGAAAGCTTCTTTCCAGTTTTGAACGGAAGATATTTCCTTTTTCACCATAGCCCTCTATGGGCTTCCAAATATCACTTTGCCCATTCCACCAGAACAGCCTTAGCGAAAGGCTTCCGGAAGGGAAAGATGTAACTCTGTGAGATGAATTTACAGAACACAGAGTAGTTTCTCAGAAAGCTTCTTTCCAGTTTTGAACGGAAGATGTTTCCTTTTTCACCATAGCCCTCTATGGGCTTCCAAATATCCCTTTGCCAATTCCACAAGAACAGACTTAGCAAAAGGCTTCTTGAAGGGAAAGATGTAACTCTGTGAGATGAATTAACAGAACACAGAGCAGTTTCTCAGAAAGCTTCTTTCCAGTTTTGAACGGAAGATATTTCCTTTTTCAGCATAGACCTCTATGGGCTTCCAAATATCCCTTTGTCAATTCCACAAGAACAGCCTTAGGGAAAGGCTTCTTGAAGGGGAAGATGTAATTCTGTGAGATGAATTAACAGAACACAGAGCAGTTTCTCAGAAAGCTTCTTTCCGGATTTGAACGGAAGATATTTCCTTTTTCACCATAGCCCTCTATGGGCTTCCAAATATCCCTTTGCCAATTCCACAAGAACAGCCTTAGCGAAAGGCTTCTTGAAGGGAAAGATGTAACTCTGTGAGATGAATTAACAGAACACAGAGCAGTTTCTCAGAAAGCTTCTTTCCAGTTTTGAACGGAAGATATTTCCTTTTTCACCATAGCACTCTATGGGCTTCCAAATATGCCTTTGCCAATTCCACAAGAACAGCCTTAGCGAAAGGCTTCTTGAAGGGAAAGATGTAACTCTGTGAGATGAATTAACAGAACACAGAGCAGTTTCTCAGAATGTTTCTTTCCAGTTTTGAACGGAAGACATTTCCTTTTTCAACATAGCCTTCTACGGGCTTCCAAATATCCCTTTGCCAGTTCCACAAGAACAGCCTTAGCGAAAGATTTCTTGAAGGGAATGATGTAACTCTGGGAGGTGAATTAACAGAACACAGACAAGTTTCTCCGAAAGCTTCTGTCTAGTTTTGAACGGAAGATATTTCCTTTTTCACCGTAGCACTCTATGGGCTTCCAAATATCCCTTTGCCAATTGCACAAGAACAGCCTTAGCGAAAGGCTTCTTGAAGGGAAAGATGTAACTCTGTGAGATGAATTAACAGAACACAGAGCAGTTTCTCAGAATGCTTCTTTCCAGTTTTGAACGGAAGATATTTCCTTTTTCACCATAGCCCTATGGGCTTCCAAATATCCCTTTGCCATTTCCACAAGAACAGCCTTAGCGAAAGGCTTCCGGAAGGGAAAGATGTAACTCTGTGAGATGAATTAACAGAACACAGAGCAGTTTCTCAGAAAGCTTCTTTCCAGTTTTGAACGGAAGATATTTCCTTTTTTCAGCATAGCCCTCTATGGTCTTTTAAATATCCCTTTGCCAATTCCACAAGAACAGACTTAGCGGAAGGCTTCTTGAAGGGAAAGATGTAACTCTGTGAGATGAATTAACAGAACACAGAGCAGTTTCTCGGAAAGATTCTTTCCAGTTTTGAACGGAAAATATTTCCTTTTTCACCATAGCCCTCTATGGGCTTCCAAATATCCCTTTACCAATTCCACAAGAACAGCCTTAGCGAAAGGCTTCTTGAAGGGAAAGACGTAACTCTGTGAGATGAATTAACGGAATACAGAGCATTTTCTCAGAAAGCTTCTTTCCAATTTTGAAAAGAAGATATTTCCTTTTTCACCATAGCCTTCTATGGGCTTCCAAATATCCCTTTGCCAATTCCACAAGAACAGCCTTAGCGAAAGGCTTCTTGAAAGGAAAGATATAACTCTGTGAGATGAATTAACAGAACACAGAGAAGTTTCTCAGAAATCTTCTTTCCAGTTTTGAACGGAAGATATTTCCTTTTTCACCATAGCCCTCTATGGGCTTCCAAATATCCCTTTGCCAATTCAACAAGAACAGCCTTAGCGAAAGGCTTCTTGAAGGGAAAGATGTAACTCTTTGAGATGAATTAACAGAACACAGGCAGTTTCTCAGAAAGCTTCTTTCCAGTTTTGAACGGAAGATATTTCCTTTTTCACCGTAGCCCTCTATGGGCGTCCAAATATCACTTTGCCAATTCCACAAAAACAGCCTTAGCGAAAGGCTTCTTGAAGGGAAAGATGTAACTCTGTGAGATGAATTAACAGAACACAGAGCAGTTTCTCAGAAAGTTTATCTCGAGGTTTGAACGGAAGATATTTATTTTTTCAGCATAGCCCTCAGTGGGCTTCCAAATATCCCTTTGCCAATTCCACAAGAACAGCCTTAGCGAAAGTCTTCTTGAAGGGAAAGATGTAACTCTGTGAGATGAATTAACAGAACACAGAGCAGTTTCTCAGAAAGCTTCTTTCCAGTTTTGAACGGAAGACATTTCCTTTTTCACCATAGCCTTCTACGGGCTTCCAAATATCCCTTTTCCAGTTCCACAAGAACAGCCTTAGCGAAAGGTTTCTTGAAGGGAATGATGTAACTCCGGGAGGTGAATTAACAGAACACAGAGCAGTTTCTCAGAAAGCTTCTTTCCAGTTTTGAACGGAAGATATTTCCTTTTTCACCGTAGCCCTATATGGGCTTCCAAATATCAGTTTGCCAATTCAACAAGAACAGCCTTAGCGAAAGGCTTCTTGAAGGGAAAGATGTAACTCTGTGAGATGAATTAACAGAACACAGGCAGTTTCTCAGAAAGATTCTTTCCAGTTTTGAACGGAAGATATTTCCTTTTTCACCATAGCCCTCTATGGGCTTCCAAATATCCCTTTGCCAATTCCACCAGAACAGCCTTAGCGAAAGGCGTCTGGAAGGGAAAGATGTAACTCTGTGAGATGAATTAACAGAACACAGAGCAGTTTCTCAGAAAGTTTCTTTCCAGTTTTGAACGGAAGATATTTCCCTTTTCAGCATAGACCTCTATGGGGTTCCAAATATCCCTTTGCCAATTCCACAAGAACAGATTTAGCGAAAGGCTTCTTGAAGGGAAAGATGTAACCCCGTGAGATGAATTAACACAACACAGAGCAGTTTCTAGGAAAGCTTCTTTCCAGTTTTGAACGGAAGATATTTCCTTTTTCACCATAGCCCTCTATGGGCTTCCAAATATCCCTTTGCCAATTCCACAAGAACAGCCTTAGCGAAAGGCTTCTTGAAGGGAAAGATGTAACTCTGTGAGATGAATTAACAGAACACAGAGCAGTTTCTCAGAAAGCTTCTTTCCGGTTTTGAACGGAAGATATTTCCTTTTTCACCATAGCCCTCTATGGGCTTCCAAATATCCCTTTGCCAATTCCACAAGAACAGCCTTAGCGAAAGGCTTCTTGAAGGGAAAGATGTAACTCTTTGAGATGAATTAACAGAACACAGAGCAGTTTCTCAGAAAGCTTCTTTCCGGTTTTGAATCGAAGATATTTCCTTTTTCACCGTAGCCCTCTATGGGCTTCCAAATATCCCTTTGCCAATTCCACAAGAACAGCCTTAGCGATAGGCTTCTTGAAGGGAAAGATGTAACTCTGTGAGATGAATTAACAGAACACAGAGCAGTTTCTCAGAAAGCTTCTTTCCAGTTTTGAACGGAAGATATTTCCTTTTTCACCATAGCCCTCTATGGGCTTCCAAATATCCCTTTGCCAGTTCCACAAGAACAGCCTTAGCGAAAGGTTTCTTGAAGGGAATGATGTAACTCTGGGAGGTGAATTAACAGAACACAGACAAGTTTCTCAGAAAGCTTCTTTCCAGTATTGAACGTAAGATATTTCCTTTTTCACCGTAGCCCTCTATGGGCTTCCAAATATCAGTTTGCCAATTCAACAAGAACAGCCTTAGCGAAAGGCTTCTTGAAGGGAAAGATGTAACTCTGTGAGATGAATTAACAGAACACAGGCAGTTTCTCAGAAAGCTTCTTTCCAGTTTTGAACGGAAGATATTTCCTTTTTCACCATAGCCCTCTATGGGCTTCCAAATATCCCTTTGCCAATTCCACCAGAACAGCCTTAGCGAAAGGCTTCCGGAAGGGAAAGATGTAACTCTGTGAGATGAATTTACAGATCACAGAGTCGTCTCTCAGAAAGCTTCTTTCCAGTTTTGAACGGAAGATATTTCCTTTTTCACCATAGCCCTCTATGGGCTTCCAAATATCCCTTTGCCAATTCCACAAGAACAGACTTAGCAAAAGGCTTCTTGAAGGGAAAGATGTAACTCTGTGAGATGAATTAACAGAACACAGAGCAGTTTCTCAGAAAGCTTCTTTCCAGTTTTGAACGGAAGATATTTCCTTTTTCAGCATAGACCTCTATGGACTTCCAAATATCCCTTTGTCAATTCCACAAGAACAGCCTTAGGGAAAGGCTTCTTGAAGGGGAAGATGTAACTCTGTGAGATGAATTAACAGAACACAGAGCAGTTTCTCAGAAAGCTTCTTTCCGGTTTTGAACGGAAGATATTTCCTTTTTCACCATAGCCCTCTATGGGCTTCCAAATATCCCTTTGCCAATTCCACAAGAACAGCGTTAGCGAAAGGCTTCTTGAAGGGAAAGATGTAACTCTGTGAGATGAATTAACAGAACACAGGCAGTTTCTCAGAAAGCTTCTTTCCAGTTTTGAACGGAAGATATTTCCTTTTTCACCGTAGCCCTCTATGGGCTTCCAAACATCACTTTGCCAATTCCACAAAAACAGCCTTAGCGAAAGGCTTCTTGAAGGGAAAGATGTAACTCTGTGAGATGAATTAACAGAACACAGAGCAGTTTCTCAGAAAGTTTATCTCGAGGTTTGAACGGAAGATATTTATTTTTTCAGCATAGCCCTCAGTGGGCTTCCAAATATCCCTTTGCCAATTCCACAAGAACAGCCTTAGCGAAAGTCTTATTGAAGGGAAAGATGTAACTCTGTGAGATGAATTAACAGAACACAGAGCAGTTTCTCAGAAAGCTTCTTTCCAGTTTTGAACGGAAGACATTTCCTTTTTCACCATAGCCTTCTACGGGCTTCCAAATATCCCTTTGCCAGTTCCACAAGAACAGCCTTAGCGAAAGGTTTCTTGAAGGGAATGATGTAACTCCGGGAGGTGAATTAACAGAACACAGACACGTTTCTCAGAAAGCTTCTTTCCAGTTTTGAACGGAAGATATTTCCTTTTTCACCGTAGCCCTATATGGGCTTCCAAATATCAGTTTGCCAATTGAACAAGAACAGCCTTAGCGAAAGGCTTCTTGAAGGGAAAGATGTAACTCTGTGAGATGAATTAACAGAACACAGGCAGTTTCTCAGAAATATTCTTTCCAGTTTTGAACGGAAGATATTTCCTTTTTCGCCATAGCCCTCTATGGGCTTCCAAATATCCCTTTGCCAATTCCACCAGAACAGCCTTAGCGAAAGGCGTCTGGAAGGGAAAGATGTAACTCTGTGAGATGAATTAACAGAACACAGAGCAGTTTCTCAGAAAGTTTCTTTCCAGTTTTGAACGGAAGATATTTCCCTTTTCAGCATAGACCTCTATGGGGTTCCAAATATCACTTTGCCAATTCCACAAGAACAGATTTAGCGAAAGGCTTCTTGAAGGGAAAGATGTAACCCCGTGAGATGAATTAACAGAACACAGAGCAGTTTCTAGGAAAGCTTCTTTCCAGTTTTGAACGGAAGATATTTCCTTTTTCACCATAGCCCTCTATGGGCTTCCAAATATCCTTTGGCCAATTCCACAAGAACAGCCTTAGCGATAGGCTTCTTGAAGGGAAAGATGTAACTCTGTGACATGAATTAACAGAACACAGAGCAGTTTCTCAGAAAGTTTATCTCGAGGTTTGAACGGAAGATATTTATTTTTTCAGCATAGCCCTCAGTGGGCTTCCAAATATCCCTTTGCCAATTCCATAAGAACAGCCTTAGCGAAAGGCCTCTCGAAGGGAAAGATGTAACTCTGTGATATGAATTAACAGAACACAGAGCACGTTCTCAGAAAGCATCTTTCCAGTTTTGAACGGAAGATATTTCCTTTTTCACCATAGCCGTCTATGGGCTTCCAAATATCCCTTTGCCAGTTCCACTAGAACAGCCTTATCGAAAGACTTCTTGAATGGAAAGATGTAACTCTGTGAGATGAATTTACAGAACACAGAGCAGTTTCTCAGAAAGCTTCTTTCCAGTTTTGAACGGAAGATATTTCCTTTTTCACCATAGCCCTCTATGGGCTTCCAAATATCCCTTTGCCAATTCCACAAGAACAGCCTTAGCGAAAGGCTTCTTGAAGGGAAAGATGTAACTCTGTGAGATGAATTAACAGAACACAGAGCAGTTTCTCAGAAAGCTTCATTTCAGTTTTGAACGGAAGATATTACCTTTTTCATCATAGACCTCTATGGGCTTCCAAATATCTCTTTGTCAATTCCACAAGAACAGCCTTAGCGAAAGGCTTCTTGAAGGGAAAGATGTAACTCTGTGAGATGAATTAACAGAACACAGAGCAGTTTGTCAGAAAGCTTCTTTCCAGTTTTGAACGGAAGATATTTCCTTTTTCAGCATAGACCTCTATGGGCTTCCAAATATCCCTTTGCCAATTCCACCAGAACAGCCTTAGCGAAAGGCTTCTTGAAGGGAAAGATGTAACTCTGTGAGATGAATTAACAGAACACAGAGCAGTTTCTCAGAAAGCTTCTTTCCAGTTTTGAACGGAAGATATTTCCTTTTTCACCATAGCCCTCTATGGGCTTCCAAATATCAGTTTGCCAATTCAACAAGAACAGCCTTAGCAAACGGCTTCTTGAAGGGAAAGATGTAACTCTGTGAGATGAATTAACAGAACGGAGGCAGTTTCTCAGAAAGCTTCTTTCCAGTTTTGAACGGAAGATATTTCCTTTTGCAGCATAGACCTCTATGGGCTTCCAAATATCCCTTTGTCAATTCCACAAGAACAGCCTTAGCGAAAGGCTTCTTGAAGGGGAAGATGTAACTCTGTGAGATCAATTAACAGAACACAGAGCAGTTTCTCAGAAAGCTTCTTTCCGGTTTTGAACGGAAGATATTTCCTTTTTCACCATAGCCCTCTATGGGCTTCCAAATATCCCTTTGCCAATTCCACAAGAACAGCCTTAGCGAAAGGCTTCTTGAAGGGAAAGATGTAACTCTGTGAGATGAATTAACAGAACACAGAGCAGTTTCTCAGAAAGCTTCTTTCCAGTTTTGAACGGAAGATATTTCCTTTTTCACCATAGCCTTCTATGGGCTTCCAAATATCCCTTTGCCAATTCCACAAGAACAGCCTTAGCGAAAGGCTTCTTGAAGGGAAAGATGTAACTCTGTGAGATGAATTAACAGAACACAGAGCAGTTTCTCAGAATATTTCTTTCCAGTTTTGAACGGAAGACATTTCCTTTTTCACCATAGCCTTCTACGGGCTTCCAAATATCCCTTTGCCAGTTCCACAAGAACAGACTTAGCGAAAGGTTTCTTGAAGGGAATGATGTAACTCTGGGAGGTGAATTAACAGAACACAGACAAGTTTCTCAGAAAGCTTCTTTCCAGTTTTGAACGGAAGATATTTCCCTTTTCACCGTAGCCCTCTATGGGCTTCCAAATATCCCTTTGCCAATTGCACAAGAACAGACTTAGCGAAAGGATTCTTGAAGGGAAACATGTAACTCTGTTAGATGAATTAACAGAACACAGAGCAGTTTCTCAGAGTGCTTCTTTCCAGTTTTGAACGGAAGATATTTCCTTTTTCACCACAGCCCTCTATGTTCTTCCAAATATCCCTTTGCCATTTCCACAAGAACAGCCTTAGCGAAAGGCTTCTTTAAAGGAAAGATGTAACTCTGTGAGATGAATTAACAGAACACAGAGCAGTTTCTCAGAAATCTTCTTTCCAGTTTTGAACGGAAGATATTTCCTTTTTCACCATAGCCCTCTATGGGCTTCCAAATATCAGTTTGCCAATTCAACAAGAACAGTCTTAGCGAAAGGCTTCTTGAAGGGAAAGATGTAACTCTGTGAGATGAATTAACAGAACACAGAGTAGTTTCTCAGAAAGCTTCTTTCCAGTTTTGAACGGAAGATATTTCCTTTTTCACCATAGCCCTCTATGGGCTTCCAAATATCCCTTTGCCAATTCCACAAGAACAGCCTCAGCGAAAGGCTTCTTGAAGGGAAAGATGTAACTCTGTGAGATGAATTAACAGAACACAGAGCAGTTTGTCAGAAAGCTTCTTTCCAGTTTTGAACGGAAGATATTTCCTTTTTCAGCATAGACCACTATGGGCTTCCAAATATCCCTTTGCCAATTCCACCAGAACAGCCTTAGCGAAAGGCTTCTTGAAGGGAAAGATGTAACTCTGTGAGATGAATTAACAGAACACAGAGCAGTTTCTCAGAAAGCTTCTTTCCAGTTTTGAACGGAAGATATTTCCTTTTTCACCATAGCCCTCTATGGGCTTCCAAATATCAGTTTGCCAATTCAACAAGAACAGCCTTAGCAAACGGTTTCTTGAAGGGAAAGATGTAACTCTGTGAGATGAATTAACAGAACGGAGGCAGTTTCTCAGAAAGATTCTTTCCAGTTTTGAACGGAAGATATTTCCTTTTGCAGCATAGACCTCTATGGGCTTCCAAATATCCCTTTGTCAATTCCACAAGAACAGCCTTAGCGAAAGGCTTCTTGAAGGGGAAGATGTAACTCTGTGAGATCAATTAACAGAACACAGAGCAGTTTCTCAGAAAGCTTCTTTCCGGTTTTGAACGGAAGATATTTCCTTTTTCACCATAGCCCTCTATGGGCTTCCAAATATCCCTTTGCCAATTCCACAAGAACAGCCTTAGCGAAAGGCTTCTTGAAGGGAAAGATGTAACTCTGTGAGATGAATTAACAGAACACAGAGCAGTTTCTCAGAAAGCTTCTTTCCAGTTTTGAACGGAAGATATTTCCTTTTTCACCATAGCCTTCTATGGGCTTCCAAATATCCCTTCGCCAATTCCACAAGAACAGCCTTAGCGAAAGGCTTCTTGAAGGGAAAGATGTAACTCTGTGAGATGAATTAACAGAACACAGAGCAGTTTCTCAGAATGTTTCTTTCCAGTTTTGAACGGAAGACATTTCCTTTTTCACCATAGCCTTCTACGGGCTTCCAAATATCCCTTTGCCAGTTCCACAAGAACAGCCTTAGCGAAAGGTTTCTTGAAGGGAATGATGTAACTCTGGGAGGTGAATTAACAGAACACAGACAAGTTTCTCAGAAAGCTTCTTTCCAGTTTTGAACGGAAGATATTTCCCTTTTCACCGTAGCCCTCTATGGGCTTCCAAATATCCCTTTGCCAATTGCACAAGAACAGACTTAGCGAAAGGATTCTTGAAGGGAAACATGTAACTCTGTTAGATGAATTAACAGAACACAGAGCAGTTTCTCAGAGTGCTTCTTTCCAGTTTTGAACGGAAGATATTTCCTTTTTCACCACAGCCCTCTATGTTCTTCCAAATATCCCTTTGCCATTTCCACAAGAACAGCCTTAGCGAAAGGCTTCTTTAAAGGAAAGATGTAACTCTGTGAGATGAATTAACAGAACACAGAGCAGTTTCTCAGAAATCTTCTTTCCAGTTTTGAACGGAAGATATTTCCTTTTTCACCATAGCCCTCTATGGGCTTCCAAATATCAGTTTGCCAATTCAACAAGAACAGTCTTAGCGAAAGGCTTCTTGAAGGGAAAGATGTAACTCTGTGAGATGAATTAACAGAACACAGAGTAGTTTCTCAGAAAGCTTCTTTCCAGTTTTGAACGGAAGATATTTCCTTTTTCACCATAGCCCTCTATGGGCTTCCAAATATCCCTTTGCCAATTCCCCAAGAACAGCCTTAGCGAAAGGCTTCTTGAAGGGAAAGATGTAACTCTGTGAGATGAATTAACAGAACACAGAGCCGTTTCTCAGAAAGCTTCTTTCCTGTTTTGAACGGAAGATATTTCCTTTTTCACCATAGCCCTCTATGGGCTTCCAAATATCCCTTTGCCAATTCCACCAGAACAGCCTTAGCGAAAGGCTTCTTAAAGGGAAAGATGTAACTCTGTGAGATGAATTAACAGAACACAGAGCAGTTTCTCAGAAAGCTTCTTTCCTGTTTTGAACGGAAGATATTTCCTTTTTCACCATAGCCCTCTATGGGCTTCCAAACATCAGTTTGCCAATTCAACAAGAACAGCCTTAGCGAAAGGCTTCTTGAAGGGAAAGATGTAACTCTGTGAGATGAATTAACAGAACACAGGCAGTTTCTCAGAAAGCTTCTTTCCAGTTTTGAACGGAAGATATTTCCTTTTTCACCATAGCCCTCTATGGGCTTCCAAATATCCCTTTGCCAATTCCACCAGAACAGCCTTAGCGAAAGGCTTCCGGAAGGGAAAGATGTAACTCTCTGAGATGAATTTACAGAACACAGAGTAGTTTCTCAGAAAGCTTCTTTCCAGTTTTGAACGGAAGATATTTCCTTTTTCACCATAGCCCTCTATGGGCTTACAAATATCCCTTTGCCAATTCCACAAGAACAGACTTAGCAAAAGGCTTCTTGAAGGGAAAGATGTAACTCTGTGAGATGAATTAACAGAACACAGAGCAGTTTCTCAGAAAGCTTCTTTCCAGTTTTGAACGGAAGATATTTCCTTTTTCAGCATAGACCTCTAAGGGCTTCCAAATATCCCTTTGTCAATTCCACAAGAACAGCCTTAGGGAAAGGCTTCTTGAAGGGAAAGATGTAACTCTGTGACATGAATTAACAGAACACAGAGCAGTTTCTCAGGAAGCTTCTTTCCGGTTTTGAACGGAAGATATTTCCTTTTTCACCATAGCCCTCTATGGGCTTCCAAATATGCCTTTGCCAATTCCACAAGAACAGCCTTAGCGAAAGGCTTCTTGAAGGGAAAGATGTAACTCTGTGATATGAATTAACAGAACACAGAGCAGTTTCTCAGAATGTTTCTTTCCAGTTTTGAACGGAAGACATTTCCTTTTTCAACATAGCCTTCTACGGGCTTCCAAATATCCCTTTGCCAGTTCCACAAGAACAGCCTTAGCGAAAGATTTCTTGAAGGGAATGATGTAACTCTGGGAGGTGAATTAACAGAACACAGACAAGTTTCTCAGAAAGCGTCTTTCCAGTTTTGAACGGAAGATATTTCCTTTTTCACCGTAGCCCCCTATGGGCTTCCAAATATCCCTTTGCCAATTGCACAAGAACAGCCTTAGCGAAAGGCTTCTTGAAGGGAAAGATGTAACTCTGTGAGATGAATTAACAGATCACAGAGCAGTTTCTCAGAGTGCTTCTTTCCAGTTTTGAACGGAAGATATTTCCTTTTTCACCATAGCCCTCTATGGGCTTCCAAATATCCCTTTGCCATTTCCACAAGAACAGCCTTAGCGAAAGTCTTCTTGAAGGGAAATATGTAACTCTGTGAGATGAATTAACAGAACACAGAGCAGTTTCTCAGAAAGCTTCTTTCCAGTTTTGAACGGAAGATATTTCCTTTTTCACCATAGCCCTCTATGGGCTTCCAAATATCCCTTTGCCAATTCCACAAGAACAGCCTTAGCGAAAGGCTTCTTGAAGGGAAAGATGTAACTCTGTGAGATGAATTAACAGAACACAGAGCAGTTTCTCAGAAAGCTTCTTTCCAGTTTTGAACGGAAGATATTTCCTTTTTCAGCATAGACCTCTATGGGCTTCCAAATATCCCTTTGTCAATTCCACAAGAACAGCCTTAGCGAAAGGCTTCTGGAAGGGAAAGATGTAACTCTGTGAGATGAATTAACAGAACACAGAGCAGTTTCTCAGAAAGCTTCTTTCCGGTTTTGAACGGAAGATATTTCCTTTTTCACCATAGCCCTCTATGGGCTTCCAAACATCAGTTTGCCAATTCAACAAGAACAGCCTTAGCGAAAGGCTTCTTGAAGGGAAAGATGTAAATCTGTGAGATGAATTAACAGAACACAGGCAGTTTCTCAGAAAGCTTCTTTCCAGTTTTGAACGGAAGATATTTCCTTTTTCACCATAGCCCTCTATGGGCTTCCAAATATCCCTTTGCCAATTCCACCAGAACAGCCTTAGCGAAAGGCTTCCGGAAGGGAAAGATGTAACTCTCTGAGATGAATTTACAGAACACAGAGTAGTTTCTCAGAAAGCTTCTTTCCAGTTTTGAACGGAAGATATTTCCTTTTTCACCATAGCCCTCTATGGGCTTCCAAATATCCCTTTGCCAATTCCACAAGAACAGACTTAGCAAAAGGCTTCTTGAAGGGAAAGATGTAACTCTGTGAGATGAATTAACAGAACACAGAGCAGTTTCTCAGAAAGCTTCTTTCCAGTTTTGAACGGAAGATATTTCCTTTTTCAGCATAGACCTCTAAGGGCTTCCAAATATCGCTTTGTCAATTCCACAAGAACAGCCTTAGGGAAAGGCTTCTTGAAGGGAAAGATGTAACTCTGTGACATGAATTAACAGAACACAGAGCAGTTTCTCAGAAAGCTTCTTTCCGGTTTTGAACGGAAGATATTTCCTTTTTCACCATAGCCCTCTATGGGCTTCCAAATATGCCTTTGCCAATTCCACAAGAACAGCCTTAGCGAAAGGCTTCTTGAAGGGAAAGATGTAACTCTGTGAGATGAATTAACAGAACACAGAGCAGTTTCTCAGAAAGCTTCTTTCCAGTTTTGAACGGAAGATATTTCCTTTTTCACCATAGCACTCTATGGGCTTCCAAATATGCCTTTGCCAATTCCACAAGAACAGCCTTAGCGAAAGGCTTCTTGAAGGGAAAGATGTAACTCTGTGAGATGAATTAACAGAACACAGAGCAGTTTCTCAGAATGTTTCTTTCCAGTTTTGAACGGAAGACATTTCCTTTTTCAACATAGCCTTCTACGGGCTTCCAAATATCCCTTTGCCAGTTCCACAAGAACAGCCTTAGCGAAAGATTTCTTGAAGGGAATGATGTAACTCTGGGAGGTGAATTAACAGAACACAGACAAGTTTCTCCGAAAGCTTCTGTCTAGTTTTGAACGGAAGATATTTCCTTTTTCACCGTAGCCCTCTATGGGCTTCCAAATATCCCTTTGCCAATTGCACAAGAACAGCCTTAGCGAAAGGCTTCTTGAAGGGAAAGATGTAACTCTGTGAGATGAATTAACAGAACACAGAGCAGTTTCTCAGAGTGCTTCTTTCCAGTTTTGAACGGAAGATATTTCCTTTTTCACCATAGCCCTCTATGGGCTTCCAAATATCCCTTTGCCATTTCCACAAGAACAGCCTTAGCGAAAGGCTTCTTGAAGGGAAAGATGTAACTCTGTGAGATGAATTAACAGAACACACAGCAGTTTCTCAGAAAGCTTCTTTCCAGTTTTGAACGGAAGATATTTCCTTTTTTCAGCATAGCCCTCTATGGTCTTTTAAATATCCCTTTGCCAATTCCACAAGAACCGACTTAGCGAAAGGCTTCTTGAAGGGAAAGATGTAACTCTGTGAGATGAATTAACAGAACACAGACAAGTTTCTCAGAAAGCTTCTTTCCAGTTTTGAACGGAAGATATTTCCTTTTTCACCGTAGCCCTCTATGAGCTTCCTAATATCCCATTGCCAATTCCACAAGAACACCCTGAGAGAAAGGCTTCTTGAAGGGAAAGATATAACTCTGTGAGATGAATTAACAGAACACAGTGCAGTTTCTCAGAAAGTTTATTTCAAGGTTTGAACGGAAGATATTTCCTCTTTCACCATAGCCCACTATGGGCTTCCAATTATGCCTTTGCAAATTCCACAAGAACAGCCTTAGCGAAAGGCTTCTTGAACGGAAAGATGTAACTCTGTGAGATGAATTAAGAGAACACAGAGCAGTTCCTCAGAAAGCTTCTTTTCAGTTTTGAACGGAAGATATTTCCTTTTTCACCATAGCCCTCTATGGGCTTCCATATATCCCTTTGCCAATTCCACAAGAACAGCCTTAGCGAAAGGCTTCTTGAAAGGAAAGATATAACTCTGTGAGATGAATTAACAGAACACAGAGAAGTTTCTCAGAAATCTTCTTTTCAGTTTTGAACGGAAGATATTTCCTTTTTCACCATAGCCCTCTATGGGCTTCCAAATATCCCTTTGCCAATTCAACAAGAACAGCCTTAGCGAAAGGCTTCTTGAAGGGAAAGATGTAACTCTTTGAGATGAATTAACAGAACACAGGCAGTTTCTCAGAAAGCTTCTTTCCAGTTTTGAACGGAAGATATTTCCTTTTTCACCGTAGCCCTCTATGGGCTTCCAAATATCACTTTGCCAATTCCACAAAAACAGCCTTAGCGAAAGGCTTCTTGAAGGGAAAGATGTAACTCTGTGAGATGAATTAACAGAACACAGAGCAGTTTCTCAGAAAGTTTATCTCGAGGTTTGAACGGAAGATATTTATTTTTTCAGCATAGCCCTCAGTGGGCTTCCAAATATCCCTTTGCCAATTCCACAAGAACAGCCTTAGCGAAAGTCTTCTTGAAGGGAAAGATGTAACTCTGTGAGATGAATTAACAGAACACAGAGCAGTTTCTCAGAAAGCTTCTTTCCAGTTTTGAACGGAAGACATTTCCTTTTTCACCATAGCCTTCTACGGGCTTCCAAATATCCCTTTTCCAGTTCCACAAGAACAGCCTTAGCGAAAGGTTTCTTGAAGGGAATGATGTAACTCCGGGAGGTGAATTAACAGAACACAGACACGTTTCTCAGAAAGCTTCTTTCCAGTTTTGAACGGAAGATATTTCCTTTTTCACCGTAGCCCTATATGGGCTTCCAAATATCAGTTTGCCAATTCAACAAGAACAGCCTTAGCGAAAGGCTTCTTGAAGGGAAAGATGTAACTCTGTGAGATGAATTAACAGAACACAGGCAGTTTCTCAGAAAGCTTCTTTCCGGTTTTGAACCGAAGATATTTCCTTTTTCACCGTAGCCCTCTATGGGCTTCCAAATATCCCTTTGCCAATTCCACAAGAAGAGCCTTAGCGATAGGCTTCTTGAAGGGAAAGATGTACCTCTGTGAGATGAATTAACAGAACACAGTGCAGTTTCTCAGAAAGCTTCTTTCCAGTTTTGAACGGAAGATATTTCCTTTTTCACCATAGCCCTCTATGGGCTTCCAAATATCCCTTTGCCAGTTCCACAAGAACAGCCTTAGCGAAAGGTTTCTTGAAGGGAATGATGTAACTCTGGGAGGTGAATTAACAGAACACAGACAAGTTTCTCAGAAAGCTTCTTTCCAGTATTGAACGGAAGATATTTCCTTTTTCACCGTAGCCCTCTATGGGCTTCCAAATATCAGTTTGCCAATTCAACAAGAACAGCCTTAGCGAAAGGCTTCTTGAAGGGAAAGATGTAACTCTGTGAGATGAATTAACAGAACACAGGCAGTTTCTCAGAAAGCTTCTTTCCAGTTTTGAACGGAAGATATTTCCTTTTTCACCATAGCCCTCTATGGGCTTCCAAATATCCCTTTGCCATTTCCACAAGAACAGCCTTAGCGAAAGGCTTCTTGAAGGGAAAGATGTAACTCTGTGAGATGAATTAACAGAACACACAGCAGTTTCTCAGAAAGCTTCTTTCCAGTTTTGAACGGAAGATATTTCCTTTTTTCAGCATAGCCCTCTATGGTCTTTTAAATATCCCTTTGCCAATTCCACAAGAACCGACTTAGCGAAAGGCTTCTTGAAGGGAAAGATGTAACTCTGTGAGATGAATTAACAGAACACAGACAAGTTTCTCAGAAAGCTTCTTTCCAGTTTTGAACGGAAGATATTTCCTTTTTCACCGTAGCCCTCTATGGGCTTCCTAATATCCCATTGCCAATTCCACAAGAACACCCTGAGAGAAAGGCTTCTTGAAGGGAAAGATATAACTCTGTGAGATGAATTAACAGAACACAGTGCAGTTTCTCAGAAAGTTTATTTCAAGGTTTGAACGGAAGATATTTCCTCTTTCACCATAGCCCTCTATGGGCTTCCAATTATGCCTTTGCAAATTCCACAAGAACAGCCTTAGCGAAAGGCTTCTTGAACGGAAAGATGTAACTCTGTGAGATGAATTAAGAGAACACAGAGCAGTTCCTCAGAAAGCTTCTTTTCAGTTTTGAACGGAAGATATTTCCTTTTTCACCATAGCCCTCTATGGGCTTCCAAATATCCCTTTGCCAATTCCACAAGAACAGACTTAGCAAAAGGCTTCTTGAAGGGAAAGATGTAACTCTGTGAGATGAATTAACAGAACACAGAGCAGTTTCTCAGAAAGCTTCTTTCCAGTTTTGAACGGAAGATATTTCCTTTTTCAGCATAGACCTCTATGGACTTCCAAATATCCCTTTGTCAATTCCACAAGAACAGCCTTAGGGAAAGGCTTCTTGAAGGGGAAGATGTAACTCTGTGAGATGAATTAACAGAACACAGAGCAGTTTCTCAGAAAGCTTCTTTCCGGTTTTGAACGGAAGATATTTCCTTTTTCACCGTAGCCCTCTATGGGCTTCCAAATATCCCTTTGCCAATTCCACAAGAACAGCGTTAGCGAAAGGCTTCTTGAAGGGAAAGATGTAACTCTGTGAGATGAATTAACAGAACACAGAGCAGTTTCACAGAAAGCTTCTTTCCAGTTTTGAACGGAAGATATTTCCTTTTTCACCATAGCACTCTATGGGCTTCCAAATATGCCTTTGCCAATTCCACAAGAACAGCCTTAGCGAAAGGCTTCTTGAAGGGAAAGATGTAACTCTGTGAGATGAATTAACAGAACACAGAGCAATTTCTCAGAAAGCTTCTTTCCAGTATTGAACGGAAGACATTTCCTTTTTCAACATAGCCTTCTACGGGCTTCCAAATATCCCTTTGCCAGTTCCACAAGAACAGCCTTAACGAAAGATTTCTTGAAGGGAATGATGTAACTCTGGGAGGTGAATTAACAGAACACAGACAAGTTTCTCAGAAAGCTTCTGTCTAGTTTTGAACGGAAGATATTTCCTTTTTCACCGTAGCCCTCTATGGGCTTCCAAATATCCCTTTGACAATTGCACAAGAACAGCCTTAGCGAAAGGCTTCTTGAAGGGAAAGATGTAACTCTGTGAGATGAATTAACAAAACACAGAGCAGTTTCTCAGAGTGCTTCTTTCCAGTTTTGAACGGAAGATATTTCCTTTTTCACCATAGCCCTCTATGGGCTTCCAAATATCCCTTTGCCATTTCCACAAGAACAGCCTTAGCGAAAGGCTTCTTGAAGGAAAAGATGTAACTCTGTGAGATGAATTAACAGAACACACAGCAGTTTCTCAGAAAGCTTCTTTCCAGTTTTGAACGGAAGATATTTCCTTTTTTCAGCATAGCCCTCTATGGTCTTTTAAATATCCCTTTGCCAATTCCACAAGAACCGACTTAGCGAAAGGCTTCTTGAAGGGAATGATGTAACTCTGTGAGATGAATTAACAGAACACAGACAAGTTTCTCAGAAAGCTTCTTTCCAGTTTTGAACGGAAGATATTTCCTTTTTCACCGTAGCCCTCTATGGGCTTCCTAATATCCCATTACCAATTCCACAAGAACACCCTGAGAGAAAGGCTTCTTGAAGGGAAAGATATAACTCTGTGAGATGAATTAACAGAACACAGTGCAGTTTCTCAGAAAGTTTATTTCAAGGTTTGAACGGAAGATATTTCCTCTTTCACCATAGCCCTCTATGGGCTTCCAATTATGCCTTTGCAAATTCCACAAGAACAGCCTTAGCGAAAGGCTTCTTGAACGGAAAGATGTAACTCTGTGAGATGAATTAAGAGAACACAGAGCAGTTCCTCAGAAAGCCTCTTTTCAGTTTTGAACGGAAGATATTTCCTTTTTCACCATAGCCCTCTATGGGCTTCCATATATCCCTTTGCCAATTCCACAAGAACAGCCTTAGCGAAAGGCTTCTTGAAGGGAAAGATGTAACTCTGTGAGATGAATTCACAGAACACAGAGCAGTTTCTCAGAAAGTTTATCTCGAGATTTGAACGGAAGATATTTCCTTTTTCACCATAGCCCTCTATGGGCTTCCAAACATCCCTTTGCCAATTCCACAAGAACAGCTTTAGCGAAAGGATTCTTGAATGGAAAGATGTAACTCTGTGAGATGAATTAACAGAACACAGAGCAGTTTCTCAGAAAGCTTCTTTCCAGTTTTGAAAGGAAGATATTTCCTTTTTCACGATAGCCCTCTATGGGCTTCCAAATATCCCTTTGCCAATTCCACAAGAAAAGCCTTAGCGAAAGGCTTCTTGAAGGGAAAGATGTAACTCTGTGAGATGAATTAACAGAACACAGGCAGTTTCTCAGAAAGCTTCTTTCCAGTTTTGAACGGAAGATATTTCCTTTTTCACCATAGCCCTCTATGGGCTTCCAAATATCCCTTTGCCAATTCCACCAGAACAGCCTTAGCGAAAGGCTTCTGAGAGGGAAAGATGTAACTCTGTGAGATGAATTAACAGAACACAGAGCAGTTTCTCAGAAAGCTTCTTTCCAGTTTTGAACGGAAGATATTTCCTTTTTCAGCATAGACCTCTATGGGGTTCCAAATATCCCTTTGCCAATTCCACAAGAACAGCCTTAGCGAAAGGCTTCTTGAAGGGAAAGATGTAACCCTGTGAGATGAATTAACAGAACACAGAGCAGTTTCTAGGAAAGCTTCTTTCCAGTTTTGAACGGAAGATATTTCCTTTTTCACAATAGCCCTCTATGGGCTTCCAAATATCCCTTTGCCAATTCCACAAGAACAGCCTTAGCGAAAGGCTTCTTGAAGGGAAAGATGTAACTCTGTGAGATGAATTAAGAGAACGCAGAGCAGTTTCTCAGAAAGCTTCTTTCCAGTTTTGAACGGAAGATGTTTCCTTTTTCACCATAGCCCTCTATGGGCTTCCAAATATCCCTTTGCCAATTCCACCAGAACAGCCTTAGCGAAAGGCTTCTTGAAGGCAAAGATGTAACTCTGTGAGATGAATTAACACAACACAGAGCAGTTTCTCAGAAAGCTTCTTTCCAGTTTTGAACGGAAGATATTTCCTTTTTCAGCATAGACCTCTATGGGCTTCCAAATATCTCTTTGTCAATTCCACAAGAACAGCATTAGCGAAAGGCTTCTTGAAGGGAAAGATGTAACTCTGTGAGATGAATTAACAGAACACAGAGCAGTTTCTCAGAAAGCTTCTTTCCGGGTTTGAACGGAAGATATTTCCTTTTTCACCATAGCCCTCTATGGGCTTCCAAATATCCCTTTGCCAATTCCACCAGAACAGCCTTAGCGAAAGGCTTCTTGAAGGGAAAGATGTAACTCTTTGGGATGAATTAACAGAACACAGAGCAGTTTCTCAGAAAGCTTCTTTCCGGTTTTGAACCGAAAATATTTCCTTTTTCACCGTAGCCCTCTATGGGCTTCCAAATATCCCTTTGCCAATTCCACATGAACAGCCTTAGCGATAGGCTTCTTGAAGGGAAAGATGTAACTCTGTGAGATGAATTAACAGAACACAGAGCAGTTTCTCAGAAAGCTTCTTTCCAGTTTTGAAAGGAAGATATTTCCTTTTTCACCATAGCCCTCTATGGGCTTCCAAATATCCCTTTGCCAATTCCACAAGAACAGCCTTAGCGAAAGTCTTTTGAAGGAAAAGATGTAACTCTGTGAGATGAATTAACAGAACACAGAGCAGATTCTCAGAAAGCTTCTTTCCAGTTTTGAACGGAAGACATTTCCTTTTTCACCATAGCCTTCTACGGTCTTCCAAATATCCCTTTGCCAGTTCCACAAGAACAGCCTTAGCGAAAGGTTTCTTGAAGGGAATGATGTAACTCTGGGAGGTGAATTAACAGAACACAGACAAGTTTCTCAGAAAGCTTCTTTCCAGTTTTGAACGGAAGATATTTCCTTTTTCACCGTAGCCCTCTATGGGCTTCCAAATATCAGTTTGCCAATTCAACAAGAACAGCCTTAGCGAAAGGCTTCTTGAAGGGAAAGATGTAACTCTGTGAGATGAATTAACAGAACACAGGCAGTTTCTCAGAAAGCTTCTTTGCAGTTTTGAACGGAAGATATTTCCTTTTTCACCATAGCCCTCTATGGGCTTCCAAATATCCCTTTGCCAATTCCACCAGAACAGCCTTAGCGAAAGGCTTCCGGAAGGGAAAGATGTAACTCTGTGAGATGAATTTACAGAACACAGAGCAGTTTCTCAGAAAGCTTCTTTCCAGTTTTGAACGGAAGATATTTCCTTTTTCACCATAGCCCTCTATGGGCTTCCAAATATCCCTTTGCCAATTCCACAAGAACAGACTTAGCAAAAGGCTTCTTGAAGGGAAAGATGTAACTCTGTGAGATGAATTAACAGAACACAGAGCAGTTTCTCAGAAAGCTTCTTTCCAGTTTTGAACGGAAGATATTTCCTTTTTCAGCATAGACCTCTATGGACTTCCAAATATCCCTTTGTCAATTCCACAAGAACAGCCTTAGGGAAAGGCTTCTTGAAGGGGAAGATGTAACTCTGTGAGATGAATTAACAGAACACAGAGCAGTTTCTCAGAAAGCTTCTTTCCGGTTTTGAACGGAAGATATTTCCTTTTTCACCGTAGCCCTCTATGGGCTTCCAAATATCCCTTTGCCAATTCCACAAGAACAGCGTTAGCGAAAGGGTTCTTGAAGGGAAAGATGTAACTCTGTGAGATGAATTAACAGAACACAGAGCAGTTTCACAGAAAGCTTCTTTCCAGTTTTGAACGGAAGATATTTCCTTTTTCACCATAGCACTCTATGGGCTTCCAAATATGCCTTTGCCAATTCCACAAGAACAGCCTTAGCGAAAGGCTTCTTGAAGGGAAAGATGTAACTCTGTGAGATGAATTAACAGAACACAGAGCAATTTCTCAGAAAGCTTCTTTCCAGTATTGAACGGAAGACATTTCCTTTTTCAACATAGCCTTCTACGGGCTTCCAAATATCCCTTTGCCAGTTCCACAAGAACAGCCTTAACGAAAGATTTCTTGAAGGGAATGATGTAACTCTGGGAGGTGAATTAACAGAACACAGACAAGTTTCTCAGAAAGCTTCTGTCTAATTTTGAACGGAAGATATTTCCTTTTTCACCGTAGCCCTCTATGGGCTTCCAAATATCCCTTTGCCAATTGCACAAGAACAGCCTTAGCGAAAGGCTTCTTGAAGGGAAAGATGTAACTCTGTGAGATGAATTAACAGAACACAGAGCAGTTTCTCAGAGTGCTTCTTTCCAGTTTTGAACGGAAGATATTTCCTTTTTCACCATAGCCCTCTATGGGCTTCCAAATATCCCTTTGCCATTTCCACAAGAACAGCCTTAGCGAAAGGCTTCTTGAAGGGAAAGATGTAACTCTGTGAGATGAATTAACAGAACACACAGCAGTTTCTCAGAAAGCTTCTTTCCAGTTTTGAACGGAAGATATTTCCTTTTTTCAGCATAGCCCTCTATGGTCTTTTAAATATCCCTTTGCCAATTCCACAAGAACCGACTTAGCGAAAGGCTTCTTGAAGGGAAAGATGTAACTCTGTGAGATGAATTAACAGAACACAGACAAGTTTCTCAGAAAGCTTCTTTCCAGTTTTGAACGGAAGATATTTCCTTTTTCACCGTAGCCCTCTATGGGCTTCCTAATATCCCATTGCCAATTCCACAAGAACACCCTGAGAGAAAGGCTTCTTGAAGGGAAAGATATAACTCTGTGAGATGAATTAACGGAACACAGTGCAGTTTCTCAGAAAGTTTATTTCAAGGTTTGAACGGAAGATATTTCCTCTTTCACCGTAGCCCTCTATGGGCTTCCAATTATGCCTTTGCAAATTCCACAAGAACAGCCTTAGCGAAAGGCTTCTTGAACGGAAAGATGTAACTCTGTGAGATGAATTAAGAGAACACAGAGCAGTTCCTCAGAAAGCTTCTTTTCAGTTTTGAACGGAAGATATTTCCTTTTTCACCATAGCCCTCTATGGGCTTCCATATATCCCTTTGCCAATTCCACAAGAACAGCCTTAGCGAAAGGCTTCTTGAAGGGAAAGATGTAACTCTGTGAGATGAATTCACAGAACACAGAGCAGTTTCTCAGAAAGTTTATCTCGAGATTTGAACGGAAGATATTTCCTTTTTCACCATAGCCCTCTATGGGCTTCCAAACATCCCTTTGCCAATTCCACAAGAACAGCTTTAGCGAAAGGATTCTTGAATGGAAAGATGTAACTCTGTGAGATGAATTAACAGAACACAGAACAGTTTCTCGGAAAGCTTCTTTCAAGTTTTAACGGAAGATATTTCCTTTTTCACCGTAGCCCTCTATGGGCTTCCTAATATCCCATTGCCAATTCCACAAGAACAGCCTGAGCGAAAGACTTCTTGAAGGGAAGGATGTAACTCTGTGAGATGAATTAACAGAACACAGAGCAGTTTCTCAGAAAGCTTCTTTCCAGTTTTGAAAGGAAGATATTTCCTTTTTCACGATAGCCCTCTATGGGCTTCCAAATATCCCTTTGCCAATTCCACAAGAAAAGCCTTAGCGAAAGGCTTCTTGAAGGGAAAGATGTAACTCTGTGAGATGAATTAACAGAACACAGGCAGTTTCTCAGAAAGCTTCTTTCCAGTTTTGAACGGAAGATATTTCCTTTTTCACCATAGCCCTCTATGGGCTTCCAAATATCCCTTTGCCAATTCCACCAGAACAGCCTTAGCGAAAGGCTTCTGAGAGGGAAAGATGTAACTCTGTGAGATGAATTAACAGAACACAGAGCAGTTTCTCAGAAAGCTTCTTCCAGTTTTGAACGGAAGATATTTCCTTTTTCAGCATAGACCTCTATGGGGTTCCAAATATCCCTTTGCCAATTCCACAAGAACAGCCTTAGCGAAAGGCTTCTTGAAGGGAAAGATGTAACTCTGTGAGATGAATTAAGAGAACGCAGAGCAGTTTCTCAGAAAGCTTCTTTCCAGTTTTGAACGGAAGATGTTTCCTTTTTCACCATAGCCCTCTATGGGCTTCCAAATATCCCTTTGCCAATTCCACCAGAACAGCCTTAGCGAAAGGCTTCTTGAAGGCAAAGATGTAACTCTGTGAGATGAATTAACACAACACAGAGCAGTTTCTCAGAAAGCTTCTTTCCAGTTTTGAACGGAAGATATTTCCTTTTTCAGCATAGACCTCTATGGGCTTCCAAATATCTCTTTGTCAATTCCACAAGAACAGCCTTAGCGAAAGGCTTCTTGAAGGGAAAGATGTAACTCTGTGAGATGAATTAACAGAACACAGAGCAGTTTCTCAGAAAGCTTCTTTCCGGTTTTGAACGGAAGATATTTCCTTTTTCACCATAGCCCTCTATGGGCTTCCAAATATCCCTTTGCCAATTCCACCAGAACAGCCTTAGCGAAAGGCTTCTTGAAGGGAAAGATGTAACTCTTTGGGATGAATTAACAGAACACAGAGCAGTTTCTCAGAAAGCTTCTTTCCGGTTTTGAACCGAAAATATTTCCTTTTTCACCGTAGCCCTCTATGGGCTTCCAAATATCCCTTTGCCAATTCCACAAGAACAGCCTTAGCGATAGGCTTCTTGAAGGGAAAGATGTAACTCTGTGAGATGAATTAACAGAACACAGAGCAGTTTCTCAGAAAGCTTCTTTCCAGTTTTGAACGGAAGATATTTCCTTTTTCACCATAGCCCTCTATGGGCTTCCAAATATCCCTTTGCCAATTCCACAAGAACAGCCTTAGCGAAAGGCGTCTTGAAGGGAAAGATGTAACTCTGTGAGATGAATTAACAGAACACAGAGCAGATTCTCAGAAAGCTTCTTTCCAGTTTTGAACGGAAGACATTTCCTTTTTCACCATAGCCTTCTACGGGCTTCCAAATATCCCTTTGCCAGTTCCACAAGAACAGCCTTAGCGAAAGGTTTCTTGAAGGGAATGATGTAACTCTGGGAGGTGAATTAACAGAACACAGACAAGTTTCTCAGAAAGCTTCTTTCCAGTTTTGAACGGAAGATATTTCCTTTTTCACCGTAGCCCTCTAAGGGCTTCCAAATATCAGTTTGCCAATTCAACAAGAACAGCCTTAGCGAAAGGCTTCTTGAAGGGAAAGATGTAACTCTGTGAGATGAATTAACAGAACACAGGCAGTTTCTCAGAAAGCTTCTTTGCAGTTTTGAACGGAAGATATTTCCTTTTTCACCATAGCCCTCTATGGGCTTCCAAATATCCCTTTGCCAATTCCACCAGAACAGCCTTAGCGAAAGGCTTCCGGAAGTGAAAGATGTAACTCTGTGAGATGAATTTACAGAACACAGAGTAGTTTCTCAGAAAGCTTCTTTCCAGTTTTGAACGGAAGATGTTTCCTTTTTCACCATAGCCCTCTATGGGCTTCCAAATATCCCTTTGCCAATTCCACAAGAACAGACTTAGCAAAAGGCTTCTTGAAGGGAAAGATGTAACTCTGTGAGATGAATTAACAGAACACAGAGCAGTTTCTCAGAAAGCTTCTTTCCAGTTTTGAACGGAAGATATTTCCTTTTTCACCATAGCACTCTATGGGCTTCCAAATATGCCTTTGCCAATTCCACAAGAACAGCCTTAGCAAAAGGCTTCTTGAAGGGAAAGATGTAACTCTGTGAGATGAATTAACAGAACACAGAGCAGTTTCTCAGAATGTTTCTTTCCAGTTTTGAACGGAAGACATTTCCTTTTTCAACATAGCCTTCTACGGGCTTCCAAATATCCCTTTGCCAGTTCCACAAGAACAGCCTTAGCGAAAGATTTCTTGAAGGGAATGATGTAACTCTGGGAGGTGAATTAACAGAACACAGACAAGTTTCTCCGAAAGCTTCTGTCTAGTTTTGAACGGAAGATATTTCCTTTTTCACCGTAGCCCTCTATGGGCTTCCAAATATCCCTTTGCCAATTGCACAAGAACAGCCTTAGCGAAAGGCTTCTTGAAGGGAAAGATGTAACTCTGTGAGATGAATTAACAGAACACAGAGCAGTTTCTCAGAAAGCTTCTTTCCAGTTTTGAACGGAAGATGTTTCCTTTTTCACCATAGCCCTCTATGGGCTTCCAAATATCCCTTTGCCAATTCCACAAGAGCAGACTTAGCAAAAGGCTTCTTGAAGGGAAAGATGTAATTCTGTGAGATGAATTAACAGAACACAGAGCAGTTTCTCAGAAAGCTTCTTTCCAGTTTTGAACGGAAGATATTTCCTTTTTCAGCCTAGACCTCTATGGGCTTCCAAATATCCCTTTGTCAATTCCACAAGAACAGCCTTAGGGAAAGGCTTCTTGAAGGGGAAGATGTAATTCTGTGAGATGAATTAACAGAACACAGAGCAGTTTCTCAGAAAGCTTCTTTCCGGATTTGAACGGAAGATATTTCCTTTTTCACCATAGCCCTCTATGGGCTTCCAAATATCCCTTTGCCAATTCCACAAGTACAGCCTTAGCGAAAGGCTTCTTGAAGGGAAAGATGTAACTCTGTGAGATGAATTAACAGAACACAGAGCAGTTTCTCAGAAAGCTTCTTTCCAGTTTTGAACGGAAGATATTTCCTTTTTCACCATAGCACTCTATGGGCTTCCAAATATGCCTTTGCCAATTCCACAAGAACAGCCTTAGCGAAAGGCTTCTTGAAGGGAAAGATGTAACTCTGTGAGATGAATTAACAGAACACAGAGCAGTTTCTCAGAATGTTTCTTTCCAGTTTTGAACGGAAGACATTTCCTTTTTCAACATAGCCTTCTACGGGCTTCCAAATATCCCTTTGCCAGTTCCACAAGAACAGCCTTAGCGAAAGATTTCTTGAAGGGAATGATGTAACTCTGGGAGGTGAATTAACAGAACACAGACAAGTTTCTCCGAAAGCTTCTGTCTAGTTTTGAACGGAAGATATTTCCTTTTTCACCGTAGCCCTCTATGGGCTTCCAAATATCCCTTTGCCAATTGCACAAGAACAGCCTTAGCGAAAGGCTTCTTGAAGGGAAAGATGTAACTCTGTGAGATGAATTAACAGAACACAGAGCAGTTTCTCAGAATGCTTCTTTCCAGTTTTGAACGGAAGATATTTCCTTTTTCACCATAGCCCTATGGGCTTCCAAATATCCCTTTGCCATTTCCACAAGAACAGCCTTAGCGAAAGGCTTCTTGAAGGGAAAGATGTAACTCTGTGAGATGAATTAACAGAACACAGAGCAGTTTCTCAGAAAGCTTCTTTCCAGTTTTGAACGGAAGATATTTCCTTTTTTCAGCATAGCCCTCTATGGTCTTTTAAATATCCCTTTGCCAATTCCACAAGAACAGACTTAGCGGAAGGCTTCTTGAAGGGAAAGATGTAACTCTGTGAGATGAATTAACAGAACACAGAGCAGTTTCTCGGAAAGATTCTTTCCAGTTTTGAACGGAAAATATTTCCTTTTTCACCATAGCCCTCTATGGGCTTCCAAATATCCCTTTACCAATTCCACAAGAACAGCCTTAGCGAAAGGCTTCTTGAAGGGAAAGACGTAACTCTGTGAGATGAATTAACGGAATACAGAGCATTTTCTCAGAAAGCTTCTTTCCAATTTTGAAAAGAAGATATTTCCTTTTTCACCAAAGCCTTCTATGGGCTTCCAAATATCCCTTTGCCAATTCCACAAGAACAGCCTTAGCGAAAGGCTTCTTGAAAGGAAAGATATAACTCTGTGAGATGAATTAACAGAACACAGAGAAGTTTCTCAGAAATCTTCTTTCCAGTTTTGAACGGAAGATATTTCCTTTTTCACCATAGCCCTCTATGGCCTTCCAAATATCCCTTTGCCTATTCAACAAGAACAGCCTTAGCGAAAGGCTTCTTGAAGGGAAAGATGTAACTCTTTGAGATGAATTAACAGAACACAGGCAGTTTCGCAGAAAGCTTCTTTCCAGTTTTGAACGGAAGATATTTCCTTTTTCACCGTAGCCCTCTATGGGCTTCCAAATATCACTTTGCCAATTCCACAAAAACAGCCTTAGCGAAAGGCTTCTTGAAGGGAAAGATATAACTCTGTGAGATGAATTAACAGAACACAGAGCAGTTTCTCAGAAAGTTTATCTCGAGGTTTGAACGGAAGATATTTATTTTTTCAGCATAGCCCTCAGTGGGCTTCCAAATATCCCTTTGCCAATTCCACAAGAACAGCCTTAGCGAAAGTCTTCTTGAAGGGAAAGATGTAACTCTGTGAGATGAATTAACAGAACACAGAGCAGTTTCTCAGAAAGCTTCTTTCCAGTTTTGAACGGAAGACATTTCCTTTTTCACCATAGCCTTCTACGGGCTTCCAAATGTCCCTTTGCCAGTTCCACAAGAACAGCCTTAGCGAAAGGTTTCTTGAAGGGAATCATGTAACTCCGGGAGGTAAATTAACAGAACACAGACACGTTTCTCAGAAAGCTTCTTTCCAGTTTTGAACGGAAGATATTTCCTTTTTCACCGTAGCCCTATATGGGCTTCCAAATATCAGTTTGCCAATTCAACAAGAACAGCCTTAGCGAAAGGCTTCTTGAAGGGAAAGATGTAACTCTGTGAGATGAATTAACAGAACACAGGCAGTTTCTCAGAAAGATTCTTTCCAGTTTTGAACGGAAGATATTTCCTTTTTCACCATAGCCCTCTAAGGGCTTCCAAATATCCCTTTGCCAATTCCACCAGAACAGCCTTAGCGAAAGGCGTCTGGAAGGGAAAGATGTAACTCTGTGAGATGAATTAACAGAACACAGAGCAGTTTCTCAGAAAGTTTCTTTCCAGTTTTGAACGGAAGATATTTCCCTTTTCAGCATAGACCTCTATGGGGTTCCAAATATCCCTTTGCCAATTCCACAAGAACAGATTTAGCGAAAGGCTTCTTGAAGGGAAAGATGTAACCCCGTGAGATGAATTAACAGAACACAGAGCAGTTTCTAGGAAAGCTTCTTTCCAGTTTTGAACGGAAGATATTTCCTTTTTCACCATAGCCCTCTATGGGCTTCCAAATATCCCTTTGCCAATTCCACAAGAACAGCCTTAGCGAAAGGCTTCTTGAAGGGAAAGATGTAACTCTGTGAGATGAATTAACAGAACACAGAGCAGTTTCTCAGAAAGTTTATCTCGAGGTTTGAACGGAAGATATTTATTTTTTCAGCATAGCCCTCAGTGGGCTTCCAAATATCCCTTTGCCAATTCCACAAGAACAGCCTTAGCGAAAGGCCTCTCGAAGGGAAAGATGTAACTCTGTGAGATGAATTAACAGAACACAGAGCACGTTCTCAGAAAGCATCTTTCCAGTTTTGAACGGAAGATATTTCCTTTTTCACCATAGCCGTCTATGAGCTTCCTAATATCCCTTTGCCATTTCCACTAGAACAGCCTTATCGAAAGACTTCTTGAAGGGAAAGATGTAACTCTGTGAGATGAATTAACAGAACACAGAGCAGTTTCTCAGAAAGCTTCTTTCCAGTTTTGAACGGAAGATATTTCCTTTTTCACCATAGCCCTCTATGGGCTTCCCAATATCCCTTTGACTATTCCACAAGAACAGCCTTAGCGAAAGGCTTCTTGAAGGGAAAGATGTAACTCTGTGAGATGAATTAACAGATCACAGAGCACTTTCTCAGAAAGCTTCTTTCCAGTTTTGAACGGAAGATATTTCCTTTTTCACCGTAGCCCTCTATGGGCTTCCAAATATCACTTTGACTATTCCACAAGAACCGCCTTAGTGAAAGGCTTCTTGAAGGGAAAGATGTAACTCTGTGAGGTGAATTTACAGAACACAGAGTAGTTTCTCAGAAAGCTTCTTTCCAGTTTTGAACGGAAGATATTTCCTTTTTCACCATAGCCCTCTATGGGCTTCCAAATATCCCTTTGCCAATTCCACAAGAACAGCCTTAGCGAAAGGCTTCTTGAAGGGAAAGATGTAACTCTGTGAGATGAATTAACAGAACACAGAGCAGTTTCTCAGAAAGCTTCTTTCCAGTTTTGAACGGAAGATATTTCCTTTTTCAGCATAGACCTCTATGGGCTTCCAAATATCTCTTTGTCAATTCCACAAGAACAGCCTTAGCGAAAGGCTTCTTGAAGGGAAAGATGTAACTCTGTGAGATGAATTAACATAACACAGAGCAGTTTCTCAGAAAGCTTCTTTCCAGTTTTGAACGGAAGATATTTCCTTTTTTCAGCATAGCCCTCTATGGTCTTTTAAATATCCCTTTGCCAATTCCACAAGAACCGACTTAGCGAAAGGCTTCTTGAAGGGAAAGATGTAACTCTGTGAGATGAATTAACAGAACTCAGACAAGTTTCTCAGAAAGCTTCTTTCCAGTTTTGAACGGAAGATATTTCCTTTTTCACCGTAGCCCTCTATGGGCTTCCTAATATCCCATTGCCAATTCCACAAGAACACCCTGAGAGAAAGTCTTCTTGAAGGGAAAGATATAACTCTGTGAGATGAATTAACAGAACACAGTGCAGTTTCTCAGAAAGTTTATTTCAAGGTTTGAACGGAAGATATTTCCTCTTTCACCATAGCCCTCTATGGGCTTCCAATTATGCCTTTGCAAATTCCACAAGAACAGCCTTAGCGAAAGGCTTCTTGAACGGAAAGATGTAACTCTGTGAGATGAATTAAGAGAACACAGAGCAGTTCCTCAGAAAGCTTCTTTTCAGTTTTGAACGGAAGATATTTCCTTTTTCACCATAGCCCTCTATGGGCTTCCATATATCCCTTTGCCAATTCCACAAGAACAGCCTTAGCGAAAGGCTTCTTGAAGGGAAAGATGTAACTCTGTGAGATGAATTCACAGAACACAGAGCAGTTTCTCAGAAAGTTTATCTCGAAATTTGAACGGAAGATATTTCCTTTTTCACCATAGCCCTCTATGGGCTTCCAAACATCCCTTTGCCAATTCCACAAGAACAGCTTTAGCGAAAGGATTCTTGAATGGAAAGATGTAACTCTGTGAGATGAATTAACAGAACACAGAACTGTTTCTCGGAAAGCTTCTTTCAAGTTTTAACGGAAGATATTTCCTTTTTCACCGTAGCCCTCTATGGGCTACCTAATATCCCATTGCCAATTCCAAAAGAACAGCCTGAGCGAAAGACTTCTGGAAGGGAAGGATGTAACTCTGTGAGATGAATTAACAGAACACAGAGCAGTTTCTCAGAAAGCTTCTTTCCAGTTTTGAAAGGAAGATATTTCCTTTTTCACGATAGCCCTCTATGGGCTTCCAAATATCCCTTTGCCAATTCCACAAGAACAGCCTTAGCGAAAGGCTTCTTGAAGGGAAAGATGTAACTCTGTGAGATGAATTAACAGAACACAGAGCAGTTTCTCAGAAAGCTTCTCTCCAGTTTTCAACGGAATATATTTCCTTTTTCACCATAGCCCTCTATGGGCTTCCAAACATCCCTTTGCCAATTCCACAAGAACAGCTTTAGCGAAAGGATTCTTGAATGGAAAGATGTAACTCTGTGAGATGAATTAACAGAACACATAACAGTTTCTCAGAAAGCTTCTTTCCAATTTTGAACGTTAGATATTTCCTTTTTCACCATAGCCCTCTATGGGCTTCCAAATATCCCTTAGCCAATTCCAACGTAACAGCCTTAGCGAAAGGCTTCTTGAAGGGAAAGATGTAACTCTGTGAGATGAATTAACAGAACACAGTGCAGTTTCTCAGAAAGTTTATTTCAAGGTTTGAACGGAAGATATTTCCTTTTTCACCATAGCCCTCTATGGGCTTCCAAATATCCCTTTGCAGGTTCCACAAGAACAGCCTTAGCGAAAGGCTTCTTGAAGGGAAAGATGTAACTCTGTGAGATGAATTAACAGAACACAGAGCAGTTTCTCAGAAAGCTTCTTTCCAGTTTTGAACGGAAGATATTTCCTTTTTCACCATAGCCCTCTATGGGCTTCCAAATATCCCTTCGCCTATTCCACAAGAACAGCCTTAGCGAAAGGCTTCTTGAAGGGAAAGATGTAACTCTGTGAGATGAATTAACAGAACACACAGCAGTTTCTTAGAAAAATTCTTTCCAGATCTGAATGCAAGATACTTCCTTTTTCACCATAGCCCTCATTGGGGTTCCAAATATCCCTTTTCCAATTCCACAAGAACAGCCTTAGCGAAAGGCTTCTTGAAGGGAAAGATGTAAATCTGTGAGATGAATTAAGAGAACACAGAGCAGTTTCTCAAAACTTCTTTCCAGTTTTGAACGAATGATATTTCCTTTTTCACTATAGCCCTCTTGGGCTTCCAATTATCCCTTTGCCAATTCCACAAGAACAGCCTTAGCGAAAGGCTTCTTGAAGGGAAAGATGTAACTCTGTGAGATGAATTAACAGAACACAGAGCAGTTTCTCAGAAAGCTTCTTTCCAGTTTTGAACGGAAGATATTTCCTTTTTCACCATAGCCCTCTATGGGCTTCCAAATATCCCTTCGCCTATTCCACAAGAACAGCCTTAGCGAAAGGCTTCTTGAAGGGAAAGATGTAACTCTGTGAGATGAATTAACAGAACACAGAGCAGTTTCTCAGAAAGCTTCTTTCCAGTTTTGAACGGAAGATATTTCCTTTTTCAGCATAGACCTCTATGGGCTTCCAAATATCTCTTTGTCAATTCCACAAGAACAGCCTTAGCGAAAGGCTTCTTGAAGGGAAAGATGTAACTCTGTGAGATGAATTAACAGAACACAGAGCAGGTTCTCAGAAAGCTTCTTTCCAGTTTTGAACGGAAGATATTTCCTTTTTCACCATAGCCCTCTATGGGCTTCCAAATATCCCTTTGCCAGTTCCACAAGAACAGCCTTAGCGAAAGGTTTCCTGAAGGGAATGATGTAACTCTGGGAGGTGAATTAACAGAACACAGACAAGTTTCTCAGAAAGCTTCTTTCCAGTATTGAACGTAAGATATTTCCTTTTTCACCGTAGACCTCTATGGGCTTCCAAATATCAGTTTGCCAATTCAACAAGAACAGCCTTAGCGAAAGGCTTCTTGAAGGGAAAGAAGTAACTCTGTGAGATGAATTAACAGAACACAGGCAGTTTCTCAGAAAGCTTCTTTCCAGTTTTGAACGGAAGATATTTCCTTTTTCACCATAGCCCTCTATGGGCTTCCAAATATCCCTTTGCCAATTCCACCAGAACAGCCTTAGCGAAAGGCTTCCGGAAGGGAAAGATGTAACTCTGTGAGATGAATTTACAGATCACAGAGTAGTTTCTCAGAAAGCTTCTTTCCAGTTTTGAACGGAAGATATTTCCTTTTTCACCATAGCCCTTTATGGGCTTCCAAATATCCCTTTGCCAATTCCACAAGAACAGACTTAGCAAAAGGCTTCTTGAAGGGAAATATGTAAATCTGTGAGATGAATTAACAGAACACAGAGCAGTTTCTCAGAAAGCTTCTTTCCAGTTTTGAACGGAAGATATTTCCTTTTTCAGCATAGACCTCTATGGGCTTCCAAATATCCCTTTGTCAATTCCACAAGAACAGCCTTAGGGAAAGGCTTCTTGAAGGGGAAGATGTAACTCTGTGAGATGAATTAACAGAACACAGAGCAGTTTCTCAGAAAGCTTCTTTCCGGTTTTGAACGGAAGATATTTCCTTTTTCACCATAGCCCTCTATGGGTTTCCAAATATCCCTTTGCCAATTCCACAAGAACAGCCTTAGCGAAAGGCTTCTTGAAGGGAAAGATGTAACTCTGTGAGATGAATTAACAGAACACAGAGCAGTTTCTCAGAAAGCTTCTTTCCAGTTTTGAACGGAAGATATTTCCTTTTTCACCATAGCACTCTATGGGCTTCCAAATATGCCTTTGCCAATTCCACAAGAACAGCCTTAGCGAAAGGCTTCTTGAAGGGAAAGATGTAACTCGGTGAGATGAATTAACAGAACACAGAGCAATTTCTCAGAATGTTTCTTTCCAGTTTTGAACGGAAGACATTTCCTTTTTCAACATAGCCTTCTTCGGGCTTCCAAATATCCCTTTGCCAGTTCCACAAGAACAGCCTTAACGAAAGATTTCTTGAAGGGAATGATGTAACTCTGGGAGGTGAATTAACAGAACACAGACAAGTTTCTCAGAAAGCTTCTGTCTACTTTTGAACGGAAGATATTTCCTTTTTCACAGTAGCCCTCTATGGGCTTCCAAATATCCCTTTGCCAATTGCACAAGAACAGCCTTAGCGAAAGGCTTTTTGAAGGGAAAGATGTAACTCTGTGAGATGAATTAACAGAACACAGAGCAGTTTCTCAGAGTGCTTCTTTCCAGTTTTGAACGGAAGATATTTCCTTTTTCACCATAGCCCTCTATGGGCTTCCAAATATCCCTTTGCCATTTCCACAAGAACAGCCTTAGCGAAAGGCTTCTTGAAGGGAAAGATGTAACTCTGTGAGATGAATTAACAGAACACAGAGCAGTTTCTCAGAAAGCTTCTTTCCAGTTTTGAACGGAAGATATTTCCTTTTTTCAGCATAGCCCTCTATGGTCTTTTAAATATCCCTTTGCCAATTCCACAAGAACCGACTTAGCGAAAGGCTTCTTGAAGGGAAAGATGTAACTCTGTGAGATGAATTAACAGAACACAGACAAGTTTCTCAGAAAGCTTCTTTCCAGTTTTGAACGGAAGATATTTCCTTTTTCACCGTAGCCCTCTATGGGCTTCCTAATATCCCATTGCCAATTCCACAAGAACACCCTGAGAGAAAGGCTTCTTGAAGGGAAAGATATAACTTTGTGAGATGAATTAACAGAACACAGTGCAGTTTCTCAGAAAGTTTATTTCAAGGTTTGAACGGAAGATATTTCCTTTTTCACCATAGCCCTCTATGGGCTTCCAAATATCCCTTTGCCAATTCCACAAAAACAGTTTTAGCGAAAGGCTTCTTGAATGGAAAGATGTAACTCTGTGAGATGAATTAAGAGAACACAGAGCCGTTTCTCAGAAAGCTTCTTTCCAGTTTTGACCGGAAGATATTTCCTTTTTCAACATAGCCCTCTATGGGCTTCCAAATATCCCTTTGCCAATTCCACAAGAACAGCCTTAGCGAAAGGCTTCTTGAAGGGAAAGATGTAACTCGGTGAGATGAATTAACAGAACACAGAGCAGTTTCTCAGAAAGCTTCTTTCCAGTTTTGAACGGAAGATATTTCCTTTTTCACCGTAGCCCTCTATGGGCTTCCAAATATCCCTTTGCCAATTCCACAAGAACAGCCTTAGCGAAAGGCTTCTTGAAGGGAAAGATGTAACTGTGTGAGATGAATTAACAGAACACAGAGCAGTTTCTCAGAAAGCTGCTTTCCAGTTTTCAACGGAAGATATTTCCTTTTTCACCATAGTCCTCTATGGGCTTCCAAATAATCCTTTGCAGGTTCCACAAGAACAGCCTTAGCGAAAGGCTCCTTGAAGGGAAAGATGTAACTCTGTGAGATGAATTAACAGAACACAGAGCAGTTTCTCAGAAAGCTTCTTTCCAGTTTTGAACGGAATATATTTCCTTTTTCACCATAGCCCTCTATGGGCTTCCAAATATCCCTTTGCCAATTCCACAAGAACAGCCTTAGCCAAAGGCTTCTTGAAGGGAAAGATGTAACTCTGTGAGATGAATTAACAGAACACAGAGCAGTTTCTCAGAAAACTTCTTTCCAGATCTGAATGCAAGATATTTCCTTTTTCACCATAGCCCTCATTGGGCTTCCAAATATCCCTTTGCCAATTCCACAAGAACAGCCTTAGCGAAAGGCTTCTTGAAGGGAAAGATGTAACTCTGTGAGATGAATTAAGAGAACACAGAGCAGTTTCTAAAAACTTCTTTCCAGTTTTGAACGAATGATATTTCCTTTTTCACCATAGCCCTCTTGGGCTTCCAAATATTCCTTTGCCAATTCCACAAGAACAGCCTTAGCGAAAGGCTTTTTGAAGGGAAAGATGTAACTCTGTGAGATGAATTTACAGATCACAGAGTAGTTTCTCAGAAAGCTTCTTTCCAGTTTTGAACGGAATATATTTCCTTTTTCACCATAGCCCTCTATGGGCTTCCAAATATCCCTTTGCCAATTCCACAAGAACAGACTTAGCAAAAGGCTTCTTGAAGGGAAAGATGTAACTCTGTGAGATGAATTAACAGAACACAGAGCAGTTTCTCAGAAAGCTTCTTTCCAGTTTTGAACGGAAGATATTTCCTTTTTCAGCATAGACCTCTATGGGCTTCCAAATATCCCTTTGTCAGTTCCACAAGAACAGCCTTAGGGAAAGGCTTCTTGAAGGGGAAGATGTAACTCTGTGAGATGAATTAACAGAACACAGAGCAGTTTCTCAGAAAGCTTCTTTCCGGTTTTGAACGGAAGATATTTCCTTTTTCACCATAGCCCTCTATGGGCTTCCAAATATCCCTTTGCCAATTCCACAAGAACAGCCTTAGCGAAAGGCTTCTTGAAGGGAAAGATGTAACTCTGTGAGATGAATTAACAGAACACAGAGCAGTTTCTCAGAAAGCTTCTTTCCAGTTTTGAACGGAAGATATTTCCTTTTTCACCATAGCACTCTATGGGCTTCCAAATATGCCTTTGCCAATTCCACAAGAACAGCCTTAGCGAAAGGCTTCTTGAAGGGAAAGATGTAACTCTGTGAGATGAATTAACAGAACACAGAGCAATTTCTCAGAATGTTTCTTTCCAGTTTTGAACGGAAGACATTTCCTTTTTCAACATAGCCTTCTACGGGCTTCCAAATATCCCTTTGCCAGTTCCACAAGAACAGCCTTAACGAAAGATTTCTTGAAGGGAATGATGTAACTCTGGGAGGTGAATTAACAGAACACAGACAAGTTTCTCAGAAAGCTTCTGTCTAGTTTTGAACGGAAGATATTTCCTTTTTCACCGTAGCCCTCTATGGGCTTCCAAATATCCCTTTGCCAATTGCACAAGAACAGCCTTAGCTAAAGGCTTCTTGAAGGGAAAAATGTAACTCTGTGAGATGAATTAACAGAACACAGAGCAGTTTCTCAGAGTGCTTATTTCCAGTTTTGAACGGAAGATATTTCCTTTTTCACTATAGCCCTCTATGGGCTTCCAAATATCCCTTTGCCATTTCCACAAGAACAGCCTTAGCGAAAGGCTTCTTGAAGGGAAAGATGTAACTCTGTGAGATGAATTAACAGAACACAGAGCAGTTTCTCAGAAAGCTTCTTTCCAGTTTTGAACGGAAGATATTTCCTTTTTTCAGCATAGCCCTCTATGGTCTTTTAAATATCCCTTTGCCAATTCCACAAGAACAGACTTAGCGAAAGGCTTCTTGAAGGGAAAGATGTAACTCTGTGAGATGAATTAACAGAACACAGACAAGTTTCTCAGAAAGCTTCTTTCCTGTTTTGAACGGAAGATATTTCCTTTTTCACCGTAGCCCTCTATGGTCTTCCTAATATCCCATTGCCAATTCCACAAGAACACCCTGAGAGAAAGGCTTCTTGAAGGGAAAGATATAACTTTGTGAGATGAATTAACAGAACACAGTGCAGTTTCTCAGAAAGTTTATTTCAAGGTTTGAACGGAAGATATTTCCTTTTTAACCATAGCCCTCTATGGGCTTCCAATTATCCCTTTGCAAATTACACAAGAACAGCCTTAGCGAAAGGCTTCTTGAACGGAAAGATGTAACTCTGTGAGATGAATTAAGAGAACACAGAGCAGTTTCTCAAAACTTCTTTCCAGTTTTGAACGAATGATATCTCCTTTTTCACCATAGCCCTCTTGGGCTTCCAAATATTCCTTTGCCAATTCCACAAGAAAAGCCTTAGCGAAAGGCTTTTTGAAGGGAAAGATGTAACTCTGTGAGATGAATTAACAAAACACAGAGCTGTTTCTCAGAAGGCTTCTCTCCAGTTTTGAAAGGAAGATATTTCCTTTTTCACCATAGCCCTCTACGGGCTTCCTAATATCCCTTTGCCAATTCCACAAGAACAGCCTTAGCGAAAGGCTTCTTGAAGGGAAAGATGTAACTCTGTGAGATGAATTAACAGAACACAGAGCAGTTTCTCAGAAAGCTTCTTTCCAGTTTTGAACGGAAGATATTTCCTTTTTCACTAGAGACCTCTATGGGCTTCCAAATATCCCTTTGCCAATTCCACACGAACAGCCTTAGCGAAAGGCTTCTTGAAGGGAAAGATGTAACTCTGTGAGATGAATTAACAGAACACAGAGCAGTTTCTAAGAAAGCTTCCTTCCAGTTTTGAACGGAAGACATTTCCTTCTTCACCATAGCCCTCTACGGGCTTCCAAATATCCCCTTGCCAGTTCCACAGTAACAGCCTTAGCGAAAGGTTTCTTGAAGGGAATGATGTAACTCTGTGAGATGAATTAACAGAACACAGACAAGTTTCTCAGAAAGCTTCTTTCCAGTTTTGAACGGAAGATATTTCCTTTTTCACCGTAGCCCTCTATGGGCTTCCTAATATCCCATTGCCAATTCCACAAGAACACCCTGAGCGAAAGGCTTCTTGAAGGGAAAGATGTAACTCTGTGAGATGAATTAACAGAACACAGAGCAGTTTCTCAGAAAGCTTCTTTCCAGTTTTGAAAGGAAGATATTTCCTTTTTCACAATAGCCCTCTATGGGCTTCCAAATATCCCTTTGCCAATTCCACAAGAACAGCCTTAGCGAAAGGCTTTATGAAGGGAAAGATGTAACTCTGTGAGATGATTTAACAGAACACAGGGCAGTTTGTCCGAAAGCTTCTTTCCAGTTTTGAACGGAAGTTATATCCTTTTTCACCATAGTCCTCTATGGGCTTCCAAATATCCCTTTGCCAATTCCACAAAAACAGCGTTAGCGAAAGGATTCATGAAGGGAAAGATGTAACTCTGTGAGATAAATTAACAGAACACAGAGCACTTTCTCAGAAAGCTTCTTTCCAGTTTTGAACGGAAGATATTACCTTTTTCACCATAGCACTCTATGGGCTTCCAAATATCGCTTTGCCAATTCCACAAGAAGAGCCTTAGCGAAAGGCTTCTTGAAGGGAAAGATGTAACTCTGTGAGATGAATTAAAAAACACAGAGCAGTTTCTCAGAAAGCTTCTCTCCAGTTTTCAACGGAATATACTTCCTTTTTCACCATAGCCCTCTATGGGCTTCCAAACATCCCTTTGCCAATTCCACAAGAACAGCTTTAGCGAAATGATTCTTGAATGGAAAGATGTAACTCTGTGAGATGAATTAACAGAACACAGAACAGTTTCTCCGAAAGCTTCTTTCCAATTTTGAACGTTAGATATCTCCTTTTTCACCATAGCCCTCTATGGGCTTCCAAATATCCCTTAGCAAATTTCAACGTAACAGCCTTAGCGAAAGGCTTCTTGAAGGGAAAGATGTAACTCTGTGAGATGAAATAACAGAACACAGAGCAGTTTCTCAGAAAGATTCTTTCCAGTTTTGAACGGAAGATATTTCCTTTTTCACCATAGCCCTCTATGAGATTCCAAATATCCCATTGCAAATTACACAAGAACAGCCTTAGCGAAAGGCTTCTTGAAGGGGAAGATGTAACTCTGTGAGATGAATTAACTGAACACAGAGCAGTTTCTCAGAAATTTTCTTTCCACTTTTGAACGGAAGATATTTCCTTTTTCCCCATAGCCCTCTATGGGCTTCCAAATATCCCTTTGCCAATTTCACAAGAACAGCCTTAGCTAAAGGCTTCTTGAAAGGAAAGATGTAACTCTGTGAGATGAATTAACAGAACACAGAGCAGTTTCTCAGAAAGCTTCTTTCCAGTTTTGAACGGAAGATATTTCCTTTTTCACCATAGCCCTCTATGGGCTTCCAAATATCCCTTTGCATATTCCACAAGAACAGCCTTAGCGAAAGGCTTCTTGAAGGGAAAGATGTAACTCTGTGAGATGAATTTACAGAACACAGAGCAGTTTCTCAGAAAACTTCTTTCCAGATCTGAATGCAAGATATTTCCTTTTTCACAATAGCCCTCATTGGGCTTCCAAATATCCCTTTGCCAATTCCACAAGAACAGCCTTAGCGAAAGGCTTCTTGAAGGGAAAGATGTAACTCTGTGAGATGAATTAACAGAACACAGAGCAGTTTCTCAGAAAGCTTCTTTCCAGTTTTGAACGGAAGATATTTCCTTTTTCACTAGAGACCTCTATGGGCTTCCAAATATCCCTTTGCCAATTCCACACGAACAGCCTTAGCGAAAGGCTTCTTGAAGGGAAAGATGTAACTCTGTGAGATGAATTAACAGAACACAGAGCAGTTTCTAAGAAAGCTTCCTTCCAGTTTTGAACGGAAGACATTTCCTTCTTCACCATAGCCCTCTACGGGCTTCCAAATATCCCCTTGCCAGTTCCACAGTAACAGCCTTAGCGAAAGGTTTCTTGAAGGGAATGATGTAACTCTGTGAGATGAATTAACAGAACACAGACAAGTTTCTCAGAAAGCTTCTTTCCAGTTTTGAACGGAAGATATTTCCTTTTTCACCGTAGCCCTCTATGGGCTTCCTAATATCCCATTGCCAATTCCACAAGAACACCCTGAGCGAAAGGCTTCTTGAAGGGAAAGATGTAACTCTGTGAGATGAATTAACAGAACACAGAGCAGTTTCTCAGAAAGCTTCTTTCCAGTTTTGAAAGGAAGATATTTCCTTTTTCACAATAGCCCTCTATGGGCTTCCAAATATCCCTTTGCCAATTCCACAAGAACAGCCTTAGCGAAAGGCTTTATGAAGGGAAAGATGTAACTCTGTGAGATGATTTAACAGAACACAGGGCAGTTTGTCCGAAAGCTTCTTTCCAGTTTTGAACGGAAGTTATATCCTTTTTCACCATAGTCCTCTATGGGCTTCCAAATATCCCTTTGCCAATTCCACAAAAACAGCGTTAGCGAAAGGATTCATGAAGGGAAAGATGTAACTCTGTGAGATAAATTAACAGAACACAGAGCACTTTCTCAGAAAGCTTCTTTCCAGTTTTGAACGGAAGATATTACCTTTTTCACCATAGCACTCTATGGGCTTCCAAATATCGCTTTGCCAATTCCACAAGAAGAGCCTTAGCGAAAGGCTTCTTGAAGGGAAAGATGTAACTCTGTGAGATGAATTAAAAAACACAGAGCAGTTTCTCAGAAAGCTTCTCTCCAGTTTTCAACGGAATATACTTCCTTTTTCACCATAGCCCTCTATGGGCTTCCAAACATCCCTTTGCCAATTCCACAAGAACAGCTTTAGCGAAATGATTCTTGAATGGAAAGATGTAACTCTGTGAGATGAATTAACAGAACACAGAACAGTTTCTCCGAAAGCTTCTTTCCAATTTTGAACGTTAGATATCTCCTTTTTCACCATAGCCCTCTATGGGCTTCCAAATATCCCTTAGCAAATTTCAACGTAACAGCCTTAGCGAAAGGCTTCTTGAAGGGAAAGATGTAACTCTGTGAGATGAAATAACAGAACACAGAGCAGTTTCTCAGAAAGATTCTTTCCAGTTTTGAACGGAAGATATTTCCTTTTTCACCATAGCCCTCTATGAGATTCCAAATATCCCATTGCAAATTACACAAGAACAGCCTTAGCGAAAGGCTTCTTGAAGGGGAAGATGTAACTCTGTGAGATGAATTAACTGAACACAGAGCAGTTTCTCAGAAATTTTCTTTCCACTTTTGAACGGAAGATATTTCCTTTTTCCCCATAGCCCTCTATGGGCTTCCAAATATCCCTTTGCCAATTTCACAAGAACAGCCTTAGCTAAAGGCTTCTTGAAAGGAAAGATGTAACTCTGTGAGATGAATTAACAGAACACAGAGCAGTTTCTCAGAAAGCTTCTTTCCAGTTTTGAACGGAAGATATTTCCTTTTTCACCATAGCCCTCTATGGGCTTCCAAATATCCCTTTGCATATTCCACAAGAACAGCCTTAGCGAAAGGCTTCTTGAAGGGAAAGATGTAACTCTGTGAGATGAATTTACAGAACACAGAGCAGTTTCTCAGAAAACTTCTTTCCAGATCTGAATGCAAGATATTTCCTTTTTCACAATAGCCCTCATTGGGCTTCCAAATATCCCTTTGCCAATTCCACAAGAACAGCCTTAGCGAAAGGCTTCTTGAAGGGAAAGATGTAACTCTGTGAGATGAGTTAAGAGAACACAGAGCAGTTTCTCAGAAAGCTTCTTTCCCGTTTTGAACGGAAGATATTTCCTTTTTCGCGATAGCCCTCTATGGGCTTCGAAATATCCCTTTGCCAATTCCACAAGAATAGCCTTTGCGAAAGGCTTCTTGAAGGGAAAGATGTAACTCTGGGAGATGAATTAACAGAACACAGAGCAGTTTCTCAGAAAGTTTATCTCGAGGTTTGAACGGAAGATATTTATTTTTTCAACATAGCCCTCAATGGGCTTCCAAATATCCCTTTGCCAATTCAAAAAGAACAGCCTTAACGAAAGGCTTCTTGAAGGAAAAGACGTAACTCTGTGAGATGAATTAACAGAACACAGAGCAGTTTCTCAGAAAGCTTCTTTCCAGTTTTGAACGGAAGATATTTCCTTTTTCGCTAGACACCTCTATGGGCTTCCAAATATCCCTTTGCCAATTCCACAAGAACAGCCTTAGCGAAAGGCTTCTTGAAGGGAAAGATGTAACTCTGTGAGATGAATTAACAGAACACAGAGCAGTTTCTCAGAAATCTTCCTTCCAGTTTAGAACGGAATACATTTCCTTTTTCACCATAGCCCTCTACGGGCTTCCAAATATCCCTTTGCCAGTTCCACAATAACAGCCTTAGCGAAAGGTTTCTTGAAGGGAATGATGTAACTCTGTGAGATGAATTAACAGAACACAGACAAGTTTCTCAGAAAGCTTCTTTCCAGTTTTGAACGGAAGATATTTCCTTTTTCACCGTAGCCCTCTATGGGCTTCCTAATATCCCATTGCCAATTCCACAAGAACACCCTGAGCGAAAGGCTTCTTGAAGGGAAAGATGTAACTCTGTGAGATGAATTAAGAGAACACAGAGCAGTTTCTCAGAAAGCTTCTTTCCAGTTTTGAACGAAAGATATTTCCTTTTTCACGATAGCCCTACAAGGGCTTCCAAATATCCCTTTGCCAATTCCACAAGAACAGCCTTAGCGAAAGGCTTTTTGAAGGGAAACATGTAACTCTGTGAGATGATTTAACAGAACACAGGACAGTTTGTCAGAAAGCCTCTTTGCAGTTTTGAACGGAAGTTATATCCTTTTTCACCATAGTCCTCTATGGACTTCCAAATATCTCTTTGCCAATTCCACAAAAACAGCCTTAGCGAAAGGATTCTTGAAGGGAAAGATGTAACTCTGTGAGATGAATTAACAGAACACAGAGCAGTTTCTCAGAGAGCTTCTTTCCAGTTTTCAACGGAAGATATTTCCTTTTTCACCATAGCCCTCTATGGGCTTCCAAATATCAATTTGCCATTTCCACAAGAACAGCCTTAGCGAAAGGCTTCTTGAAGGGAAAGATGTAACTCTGTGAGATGAATTAACAGAACACAGAGCAGTTTCTCAGGAAGCTTCTTTCCAGTTTTGAACGGAAGTTATTTCCTTTTTCACCCCAGCCCTCTATGGTCTTATAAACATCCCTTTGCCAATTCCACAAGAACAGCCTTAGCGAAAGGCTTCTTGAAGGCAAAGAAGTAACTCGGTGAGATGAATTAACAGAACACAGAGCAGTTTCACCGAAAGCTTCTTTCCAGTTTTGAACGGAAGATATTTCCTTTTTCAGCATAGCCCTCTATGAGCTTCCAAATATCCCTTTGCCAATTCCACAAAAACAGCCTTAGCGAAAGACTTCTTGTAGCGAAAGATGTAACTCTGTGAGATGAATTAAGAGAACACAGAGCAGTTTCTCAGAAAGCTTCTTTCCAGTTTTGAACGAAAGATATTTCCTTTTTCACCATAGCCCTCTATGGGTTTCCAAATATCCCTTTGCCAATTCCACAAGAACAGCCTTAGCGAAAGGCTTCTTGAAGGGAGAGATGTAACTCTGTGAGATGAATTAACAGAACACAGAGCAGTTTCTCAGAAAGCTTCTTTCCCGTTTTGAACGGAAGATATTTCCTTTTTCGCGATAGCCCTCTATGGGCTTCCAAATATCCCTTTGCCAATTCCACAAGAATAGCCTTAGCGAAAGGCTTCTTGAAGGGAAAGATGTAACTCGGTGAGATGAATTAACAGAACACAGACAAGTTTCTCAGAAAGCTTCTTTCCAGTTTTGAACGGAAGATATTTCCTTTTTCACCGTAGCCCTCTATGGGCTTCCTAATTTCCCATTGCCAATTCCACAAGAACACCCTGAGCGAAAGGCTTCTTGAAGGGAAAGATGTAACTCTGTGAGATGAATTAACAGAACACAGAGCAGTTTCTCAGAAAGCTTCTTTCCAGTTTTGAAAGGAAGATATTTCCTTTTTCACGATAGCCCTCTATGGGCTTCCAAATATCCCTTTGCCAATTCCACAAGAAAAGCCTTAGCGAAAGGCTTTTTGAAGGGAAAGATGTAACTCTGTGAGATGATTTAACAGAACACAGGGCAGTCTGTCAGAAAGCTTCTTTCCAGTTTTGAACGGAAGATATTTACTTTTTCACCATAGTCCTCTATGGGCTTCCAAATATCTCTTTGACAATTCCACAAAAACAGCCTTAGCGAAAGGATTCTTGAAGGGAAAGATGTAACTCTGTGAGATGAATTAACAGAACACAGAGCAGTTTCTCAGAGAGCTTCTTTCCAGTTTTGAACGGAAGATATTTCCTTTTTCACCATAGCCCTCTATGGGCTTCCAAATATCAATTTGCCATTTCCACAAGAACAGCCTTAGCGAAAGGCTTCTTGAAGGGAAAGATGTAACTCTGTGAGATGAATTAACAGAACACAGAGCAGTTTCTCAGGAAGCTTCTTTCCAGTTTTGAACGGAAGTTATTTCCTTTTTCACCCTAGCCCTCTATGGTCTTATAAAGATCCCTTTGCCAATTCCACAAGAACAGCCTTAGCGAAAGGCTTCTTGAAGGGAAAGATGTAACTCGGTGAGATGAATTAACAGAACACAGAGCAGTTTCACCGAAAGCTTCTTTCCAGTTTTGAACGGAAGATATTTCCTTTTTCAGCATAGCCCTCTATGAGCTTCCAAATATCCCTTTGCCAATTCCACAAGAACAGCCTTAGCGAAAGTCTTCTGGAAGGGAAAGAGGTAACTCTATGAAATGAATTAACAGAACACAGAGCAGTTTCTCAGAAAGCTTCTTTCCAGTTTTGAACGGAAGATATTTCCTTTTTCACCATGGCCCTCTATGGGCTTCCAAATATCCCTTTGCGAACTCCACAAGAACAGCCTTAGCGAAAGGCTTCTTGAAAGGAAAGATGTAATTCTGTGAGATGAATTAACAGAACACAGAGCAGTTTCTCAGAAAGCTTCTTTCCAGTTTTGAATGGGAGATATTTCCTTTTTCACCATAGCCCTCTATGGGCTTCAGAATATCCCTTTGCCAATTCCACCAGAACAACCTTAGCGAAAGCCTTCTTGAAGGGAAAGATGTAACTCTGTGAGATGAATTACCAGAACACAGAGCAGTTTCTCAGAAAACTTCTTTCCAGATCTGAATGCAAGATATTTCCTTTTTCACCATAGCCCACTTTGGGCATCCAAATATCCCTTTGCCAATTCCACAAGAACAGCCTTAGCGAAAGGCTTCTAGAAGGGAAAGATGTAACTCTGTGAGATGAATTAAGAGAACACAGAGCAGTTTCTCAGAAAGCTTCTTTCCAGTTTTGAACGAAAGATATTTCCTTTTTCACCATAGCCCTCTATGGGTTTCCAAATATCCCTTTGCCAATTCCACAAGAACAGCCTTTGCGAAAGGCTTCTTGAAGGGAAAGATGTAACACTGTGAGATGAATTAACAGAACACAGATCAGTTTCTCAGAAAGTTTATCTCGAGGTTTGAAAGGAAGAAATTTATTTTTTCAACATAGCCCTCAATGGGCTTCCAAATATCCCTGTGCCAATTACACAAGAACAGCCTTAGCGAAAGGCTTCTTGAAGGGAAAGACGTAACTCTGTGAGATGAATTAACAGAACACAGAGCAGTCTCTCAGAAAGCTTCTTTCCAATTTTGAACGGAAGATATTTCCTTTTTCGCTAGAGACCTCTATGGGCTTCCAAATATCCCTTTGCCAATTCCACAAGAACAGCCTTAGCGAAAGGCTTCTTGAAGGGAAAGATGTAACTCTGTGAGATGAATTAACAGAACACGGAGCAGTTTCTCAGAAAGCTTCTTTCCAGTTTTGAACGGAAGATATTTCCTTTTTAACCATAGCCCTCTATGGGTTTCCAAATATCCCTTTGCCAATTCCACAAGAACAGCCTTAGCGAAAGGCTTCTTGAAGGGAGGGATGTAATTCTCTGAGATGAATTAACAGAACACAGAGCAGTTTCTCAGAAAGATTCTTTCCAGTTTTGAACGGAAGGTATTTCCTTTTTCACCATAGCCCTCTATGGGCTTCCAAATATCCCTTTGCCAATCCCACAAGAACAGCCTTAGCGAAAGGCTTGTTGAAGGGAAAGATGTAACTCTGTGAGATGAATTAACAGAACACAGAACAGTTTCTTAGAAAGCTTCCTTCCAGTTTTGAACGGAAGACATTTCCTTTTTCACCATAGCCCTCTACGGGCTTCCAAATATCCCTTTGCCAGTTCCAAAAGAACAGCTTTAGCGAAAGGTTTCTTGAGGGGAATGATGTAACTCTGTGAGATGAATTAACTGAACACAGACAAGTTTCTCAGAAAGCTTCTTTCCAGTTTTGAAAGGAAGATATTTCTTTTTACGATAGCCCTCTATGGGCTTCCAAATATCCCTTTGCCAATTCCACAAGAACAGCCTTAGCGAAAGGCTTCTTGAAGGGAAAGATGTAACTCTGTGAGATGAATTCACAGAACACAGATCAGTTTCTCAGAAAGTTTATCTCGAGGTTTGAACGGAAGACATTTATTTTTTCAACATAGACCTCAATGGGCTTCGAAATATCCCTTTGCCAATTCCACAAAAACAGCCTTAGCGAAAGGCTTCTTGAAGGGAAAGACGTAACTCTGTGAGATGAATTAACAGAACACAGAGCAGTTTCTCAGAAAGCTTCTTTCCAGTTTTGAACGGAAGATATTTCGTTTTTCGCTAGAGACCTCTAAGGGCTTTCAAATATCCCTTTGCCAATTCCACAAGAACAGCCTTAGCGAAAGGCTTCTTGAAGGGAAAGATGTAACTCTGTGAGATGAATTAACAGAACACAGAGCAGTTTCTCAGAAAGCTTCTTTCCCGTTTTGAACGGAAGATATTTCCTTTTTCGCGATAGCCCTCTATGGGCTTCCAAATATCCCTTTGCCAATTCCACAAGAACAGCCTTTGCGAAAGGCTTCTTGAAGGGAAAGATGTAACACTGTGAGATGAATTAACAGAACACAGATCAGTTTCTCAGAAAGTTTATCTCGAGGTTTGAAAGGAAGAAATTTATTTTTTCAACATAGCCCTCAATGGGCTTCCAAATATCCCTGTGCCAATTACACAAGAACAGCCTTAGCGAAAGGCTTCTTGAAGGGAAAGACGTAACTCTGTGAGATGAATTAACAGAACACAGAGCAGTCTCTCAGAAAGCTTCTTTCCAATTTTGAACGGAAGATATTTCCTTTTTCGCTAGAGACCTCTATGGGCTTCCAAATATCCCTTTGCCAATTCCACAAGAACAGCCTTAGCGAAAGGCTTCTTGAAGGGAAAGATGTAACTCTGTGAGATGAATTAACAGAACACGGAGCAGTTTCTCAGAAAGCTTCTTTCCAGTTTTGAACGGAAGATATTTCCTTTTTAACCATAGCCCTCTATGGGTTTCCAAATATCCCTTTGCCAATTCCACAAGAACAGCCTTAGCGAAAGGCTTCTTGAAGGGAGGGATGTAATTCTCTGAGATGAATTAACAGAACACAGAGCAGTTTCTCAGAAAGATTCTTTCCAGTTTTGAACGGAAGGTATTTCCTTTTTCACCATAGCCCTCTATGGGCTTCCAAATATCCCTTTGCCAATCCCACAAGAACAGCCTTAGCGAAAGGCTTGTTGAAGGGAAAGATGTAACTCTGTGAGATGAATTAACAGAACACAGAACAGTTTCTTAGAAAGCTTCCTTCCAGTTTTGAACGGAAGACATTTCCTTTTTCACCATAGCCCTCTACGGGCTTCCAAATATCCCTTTGCCAGTTCCAAAAGAACAGCTTTAGCGAAAGGTTTCTTGAGGGGAATGATGTAACTCTGTGAGATGAATTAACTGAACACAGACAAGTTTCTCAGAAAGCTTCTTTCCAGTTTTGAAAGGAAGATATTTCTTTTTACGATAGCCCTCTATGGGCTTCCAAATATCCCTTTGCCAATTCCACAAGAACAGCCTTAGCGAAAGGCTTCTTGAAGGGAAAGATGTAACTCTGTGAGATGAATTCACAGAACACAGATCAGTTTCTCAGAAAGTTTATCTCGAGGTTTGAACGGAAGACATTTATTTTTTCAACATAGACCTCAATGGGCTTCGAAATATCCCTTTGCCAATTCCACAAAAACAGCCTTAGCGAAAGGCTTCTTGAAGGGAAAGACGTAACTCTGTGAGATGAATTAACAGAACACAGAGCAGTTTCTCAGAAAGCTTCTTTCCAGTTTTGAACGGAAGATATTTCGTTTTTCGCTAGAGACCTCTAAGGGCTTTCAAATATCCCTTTGCCAATTCCACAAGAACAGCCTTAGCGAAAGGCTTCTTGAAGGGAAAGATGTAACTCTGTGAGATGAATTAACAGAACACAGAGCAGTTTCTCAGAAAGCTTCTTTCCAGTTTTGAACGGAAGATATTTCCTTTTTCACCATAGCCCTCTATGGGCTTCCAAATATCCCTTTGCCAATTCCACAAGAACAGCCTTAGCGAAAGGCTTCTTGAAGGGAAAGATGTAACTCTGTGAGATGAATTAAGAGAACACAGAGCAGTTTCTCAGAGAGCTTCTTTCCAGTTTTGAACGGAAGATATTTCCTTTTTCACCATAGCCCTCTAGGGGTTCCAAATATCCCTTTCCCAATTCCACAACAACAGCCTTAGCGAAAGGCTATTGAAGGGAAAGAGGTAACTCTGTGAGATGAATTAAGAGAACACAGAGCAGTTTCTCAGAAAGCTTCTTTCCAGTTTTGAACGGAAGATATTTTCTTTTTCACCATAGCCCTCTACGGGCTTCAAGGTGTAACACTGTGAAATGAATTAACAGAACACAGAGCAGTTTCTCACAAAGCTTCTTTCTAGTTTTGAACGGAAGATATTTCCTTTTTCATCATAGCCCTCTACGGGCTTCCAAATATCCCTTTGCCAATTCCACAAGAACAGCCTTAGCGAAAGGCTTCTTGAAGGGAAATATGTAACTATGTGAGATGAATTAACAGAACACAGAGCAGTTTCTCAGAAAACTTCTTTCCAGTTTTGAACGGAAGATATTTCCTTTTTCACCATAGGCCTCTATGGGCTTCCAAATATCCCTTTGCCAATTCCACAAAAACAGCCTTAGCGAAAGGCTTCTTGAGGGGAAAGATGTAAATCTGTGAGATGAATTAACAGAACACAGAGCAGTTTCTCAGAAAGCTTCTTTACAGTTTTCAACGGAATATATTTCCTTTTTCACCATAGCCCTCTATGGGCTTCCAAATATCCCTTTGCCAATTCCACAAGAACAGCCTTAGCGAAAGGCTTCTTGAAGGGAAAGATGTAACTCTGTGAGATGAATTAACAGAACACAGAGCAGTTTCTTAGAAAGCTTCTTTCCAGTTTTGAACGGAAGATATTTCGTTTTTCGCTAGAGACCTCTAAGGGCTTTCAAATATCCCTTTGCCAATTCCACAAGAACAGCCTTAGCGAAAGGCTTCTTGAAGGGAAAGATGTAACTCTGTGAGATGAATTAACAGAACACAGAGCAGTTTCTCAGAAAACTTCCTTCCAGTTTTGAACGGAAGACATTTCCTTTTTCAACATAGCCCTCTACGGGCTTCCAAATATCCCTTTGCCAGTTCCACAATAACAGCCTTAGCGAAAGGTTTCTTGAAGGGAATGATGTAACTCTGTGAGATGAATTAACAGAACACAGAGCAGTTTCTCAGAAAGCTTCTTTCCAGTTTTGAAAGGAAGATATTTCCTTTTTCACCGTAGCCCTCTATGGGCTTCCTAATATCTCTTTGCCAATTCCACAAAAACAGCCTTAGCGAAAGGATTTTTGAAGGGAAAGATGTAACTCTCTGAGAAGAATTAACAGAACACAGAGCAGTTTCTCAGAGAGCTTCTTTCCAGTTTTGAACGGAAGATATTTCATTTTTCACCATAGCCCTCTATGGACTTCCAAATATCAATTTGCCATTTCCACAAGAACAGCCTTAGCGAAAGGATTCTTGAAGGGAAAGATGTAACTCTGTGAGATGAATTAACAGAACACAGAGCAGTTTCTCAGGAAGCTTCTTTCCAGTTTTGAACGGAAGTTATTTCCTTTTTCACCCTAGCCCTCTATGGTCTTATAAAGATCCCTTTGCCAATTCCACAAGAACAGCCTTAGCGAAAGGCTTCTTGAAGGGAAAGATGTAAATCGGTGAGATGAATTAACAGAAATCAGAGTAGTTTCACCAAAAGCTTCTTTCCAGTTTTGAACGGAAGATATTTCCTTTTTCAGCATAGCCCTCTATGAGCTTCCAAATATCAATTTGCCAATTCCACAAGAACAGCCTTAGCGAAAGTCTTCTTGAAGGGAAAGATGTAACTCAGTGAGATGAATTAACAAAACACAGAGCAGTTTCTCAGAAAGCTTCTTTCCAGTTTTGAACGGAAGATATTTCCTTTTTCACCATAGCCCTCTAAGGACTTCCAAATATCCCTTTGCCAATTCCACAAGAACAGCCTTGTCGAAAGGCATCTTGAAGGGAAAGATGCAACTCTATGAGATGAATTAACAGAACACAGAGCAGTTTCTCAGAAAGATTCTTTCCAGTTTTGAACGGAAGATATTTCCTTTTTCACCATAGCCCTCTATGGGCTTCCAAATATCCCTTTGCGAACTCCACAAGAACAGCCTTCGCGAAAGGCTTCTTGAAAGGAAAGATGTAATTCTGTGAGATGAATTAACAGAACACAGAGCAGTTTCTCAGAAAGCTTCTTTCCAGTTTTGAATGGGAGATATTTCATTTTTCACCATAGCCCTCTATGGCCTTCAGAATATCCCTTTGCCAATTCCACAAGAACAGCCTTAGCGAAAGGCTTCTTGAAGGGAAAGATGTAACTCTGTGAGATGAATTAACAGAACACAGAGCAGTTTCTCAGAAAACTTCTTTCCAGATCTCAATGCAAGATATTTCGTTTTTCACCATAGCCCTCTTTGGGCTTCCAAATATACCTTTGCCAATTCCACAAGAACAGCCTTAGCGAAAGGCTTCTTCAAGGGAAAGATGTAACCCTGTGAGATGAATTAAGAGAACACAGAGCAGTTTCTCAGAAAGCTTCTTTCCAGTTTTGAACGGAAGTTATATACTTTTTCACCATAGTCCTCTATGGGCTTCCAAATATCTGTTTGCCAATTCCACAAAAACAGCCTTAGCGAAAGGATTTTTGAAGGGAAAGATGTAACTCTGTGAGATGAATTAACAGAACACAGTGCAGATTCTCAGCGAGCTTCTTTCCAGTTTTGAAGGGAAGATATTTAATTTTTCACCATAGCCCTCTATGGACTTCCAAATATCAATTTGCCATTTCCACGAGAACCGCCTTAGCGAAAGGCTTCTTGAAGGGAAAGATGTAACTCTGTGAGATAAATACACAGAACAAAGAGCAGTTTCTCAGAAAGCTTCTTTCAAGTTTTGAACGGAAGATATTTCCTTATTAACCATAGCCCTCTATGGGCTTCCAAATCTCCCTTTGCCAATTCCACAAGAACAGCCTTAACGAAAGGCTTCTTGAAGGGAAAGATGTGTCTCTGTGAGATGAATTAACAGAAAACAGAGCAGTTTCTCAGAAAGCTTCTTTCCAGTTTTGAACGGAAGATATTTCCTTTTTCACCATAGCCCTCTAGGGGCTTCCAAATATCCCTTTGCAAAATGCACCAGAACAGCCTTAGCGAAAGGCTTCTTGAACGGAAAGATGTATCTCTGTGAGATGAATTAACAGAACACAGAGCAGTTTCTCAGAAAACTTCTTTCCAGTTTTGACCGGAAGATATTTCCTTTTTCACCATAGCCCTCTATGGGCTTCCAAATATCCCTTTGCCAATTCCAGAAGAACAGCCTTAGCGAAAGGCTTCTTGAAGGGAAAGATGTAACTCTGTGAGATGAATTAACAGAACACAGAGCAGTTTCTCAGAAAACTTCTTTCCAGATTTGAATGCAAGATATTTCGTTTTTCACCATAGCCCTCATTGGGCTTCCAAATATCCCTTTGCCAATTCCACCAGAACAGCCTTAGAGAAAGGCTTCATGAAGGGAAAGATGTAACTCTTTGAGATGAATTAACAGACACAGTGCAGTTTCTCAGAAAGCTTCCTTCCAGTTTTGAACGGAAGACATTTCCTTTTTCAACATAGCCCTCTATGGGCTTCCAAATATCCCTTTGCCAGTTCCACAATAACAGCCTTAGGGAAAGGTTTCTTGAAGTGAATGATGTAATTCTGTGAGATGAATTAACAGAACACAGACAAGTTTCTCAGAAAGCTTCTTTCCAGTTTGGAACGGAAGATATTTCCTTTTTCACCGTAGCCCTCTATGGGCTTCCTAATATCCCATTGCCAATTCCACAAGAACACCCTGAGCGAAAGGCTTCTTGAAGGGAAAGATGTAACTCTGTGAGATGAATTAACAGAACACAGAGCAGTTTCTCAGAAAGCTTCTTTCCAGTTTTGAAAGGAAGATATTTCCTTTTTCACGATAGCCCTACAAGGGCTTCCAAATATCCCTTTGCCAATTCCACAAGAACAGCCTTAGCGAAAGGCTTTTTGAAGGGAAACATGTAACTCTGTGAGATGATTTAACAGAACACAGGACAGTTTGTCAGAAAGCCTCTTTCCAGTTTTGAACGGAAGTTATATCCTTTTTCACCATAGTCCTCTATGGACTTCCAAATATCTCTTTGCCAATTCCACAAAAACAGCCTTAGCGAAAGGATTCTTGAAGGGAAAGATGTAACTCTGTGAGATGAATTAACAGAACACAGAGCAGTTTCTCAGAGAGCTTCTTTCCAGTTTTCAACGGAAGATATTTCCTTTTTCACCATAGCCCTCTATGGGCTTCCAAATATCAATTTGCCATTTCCACAAGAACAGCCTTAGCGAAAGGCTTCTTGAAGGGAAAGATGTAACTCTGTGAGATGAATTAACAGAACACAGAGCAGTTTCTCAGGAAGCTTCTTTCCAGTTTTGAACGGAAGTTATTTCCTTTTTCACCCCAGCCCTCTATGGTCTTATAAACATCCCTTTGCCAATTCCACAAGAACAGCCTTAGCGAAAGGCTTCTTGAAGGCAAAGAAGTAACTCGGTGAGATGAATTAACAGAACACAGAGCAGTTTCACCGAAAGCTTCTTTCCAGTTTTGAACGGAAGATATTTCCTTTTTCAGCATAGCCCTCTATGAGCTTCCAAATATCCCTTTGCCAATTCCACAAAAACAGCCTTAGCGAAAGACTTCTTGTAGTGAAAGATGTAACTCTGTGAGATGAATTAAGAGAACACAGAGCAGTTTCTCAGAAAGCTTCTTTCCAGTTTTGAACGAAAGATATTTCCTTTTTCACGATAGCCCTACAAGGGCTTCCAAATATCCCTTTGCCAATTCCACAAGAACAGCCTTAGCGAAAGGCTTTTTGAAGGGAAACATGTAACTCTGTGAGATGATTTAACAGAACACAGGACAGTTTGTCAGAAAGCCTCTTTCCAGTTTTGAACGGAAGTTATATCCTTTTTCACCATAGTCCTCTATGGACTTCCAAATATCTCTTTGCCAATTCCACAAAAACAGCCTTAGCGAAAGGATTCTTGAAGGGAAAGATGTAACTCTGTGAGATGAATTAACAGAACACAGAGCAGTTTCTCAGAGAGCTTCTTTCCAGTTTTCAACGGAAGATATTTCCTTTTTCACCATAGCCCTCTATGGGCTTCCAAATATCAATTTGCCATTTCCACAAGAACAGCCTTAGCGAAAGGCTTCTTGAAGGGAAAGATGTAACTCTGTGAGATGAATTAACAGAACACAGAGCAGTTTCTCAGGAAGCTTCTTTCCAGTTTTGAACGGAAGTTATTTCCTTTTTCACCCCAGCCCTCTATGGTCTTATAAACATCCCTTTGCCAATTCCACAAGAACAGCCTTAGCGAAAGGCTTCTTGAAGGCAAAGAAGTAACTCGGTGAGATGAATTAACAGAACACAGAGCAGTTTCACCGAAAGCTTCTTTCCAGTTTTGAACGGAAGATATTTCCTTTTTCAGCATAGCCCTCTATGAGCTTCCAAATATCCCTTTGCCAATTCCACAAAAACAGCCTTAGCGAAAGACTTCTTGTAGGGAAAGATGTAACTCTGTGAGATGAATTAAGAGAACACAGAGCAGTTTCTCAGAAAGCTTCTTTCCAGTTTTGAACGAAAGATATTTCCTTTTTCACCATAGCCCTCTATGGGTTTCCAAATATCCCTTTGCCAATTCCACAAGAACAGCCTTAGCGAAAGGCTTCTTGAAGGGAGAGATGTAACTCTGTGAGATGAATTAACAGAACACAGAGCAGTTTCTCAGAAAGCTTCTTTCCCGTTTTGAACGGAAGATATTTCCTTTTTCGCGATAGCCCTCTATGGGCTTCCAAATATCCCTTTGCCAATTCCACAAGAATAGCCTTAGCGAAAGGCTTCTTGAAGGGAAAGATGTAACTCTGTGAGATGAATTAACAGAACACAGACAAGTTTCTCAGAAAGCTTCTTTCCAGTTTTGAACGGAAGATATTTCCTTTTTCACCGTAGCCCTCTATGGGCTTCCTAATTTCCCATTGCCAATTCCACAAGAACACCCTGAGCGAAAGGCTTCTTGAAGGGAAAGATGTAACTCTGTGAGATGAATTAACAGAACACAGAGCAGTTTCTCAGAAAGCTTCTTTCCAGTTTTGAAAGGAAGATATTTCCTTTTTCACGATAGCCCTCTATGGGCTTCCAAATATCCCTTTGCCAATTCCACAAGAAAAGCCTTAGCGAAAGGCTTTTTGAAGGGAAAGATGTAACTCTGTGAGATGATTTAACAGAACACAGGGCAGTCTGTCAGAAAGCTTCTTTCCAGTTTTGAACGGAAGATATTTCCTTTTTCACCATAGTCCTCTATGGGCTTCCAAATATCTCTTTGACAATTCCACAAAAACAGCCTTAGCGAAAGGATTCTTGAAGGGAAAGATGTAACTCTGTGAGATGAATTAACAGAACACAGAGCAGTTTCTCAGAGAGCTTCTTTCCAGTTTTGAACGGAAGATATTTCCTTTTTCACCATAGCCCTCTATGGGCTTCCAAATATCAATTTGCCATTTCCACAAGAACAGCCTTAGCGAAAGGCTTCTTGAAGGGAAAGATGTAACTCTGTGAGATGAATTAACAGAACACAGAGCAGTTTCTCAGGAAGCTTCTTTCCAGTTTTGAACGGAAGTTATTTCCTTTTTCACCCTAGCCCTCTATGGTCTTATAAAGATCCCTTTGCCAATTCCACAAGAACAGCCTTAGCGAAAGGCTTCTTGAAGGGAAAGATGTAACTCGGTGAGATGAATTAACAGAACACAGAGCAGTTTCACCGAAAGCTTCTTTCCAGTTTTGAACGGAAGATATTTCCTTTTTCAGCATAGCCCTCTATGAGCTTCCAAATATCCCTTTGCCAATTCCACAAGAACAGCCTTAGCGAAAGTCTTCTGGAAGGGAAAGAGGTAACTCTATGAAATGAATTAACAGAACACAGAGCAGTTTCTCAGAAAGCTTCTTTCCAGTTTTGAACGGAAGATATTTCCTTTTTCACCATGGCCCTCTATGGGCTTCCAAATATCCCTTTGCGAACTCCACAAGAACAGCCTTAGCGAAAGGCTTCTTGAAAGGAAAGATGTAATTCTGTGAGATGAATTAACAGAACACAGAGCAGTTTCTCAGAAAGCTTCTTTCCAGTTTTGAATGGGAGATATTTCCTTTTTCACCATAGCCCTCTATGGGCTTCAGAATATCCCTTTGCCAATTCCACCAGAACAACCTTAGCGAAAGCCTTCTTGAAGGGAAAGATGTAACTCTGTGAGATGAATTACCAGAACACAGAGCAGTTTCTCAGAAAACTTCTTTCCAGATCTGAATGCAAGATATTTCCTTTTTCACCATAGCCCACTTTGGGCATCCAAATATCCCTTTGCCAATTCCACAAGAACAGCCTTAGCGAAAGGCTTCTAGAAGGGAAAGATGTAACTCTGTGAGATGAATTAAGAGAACACAGAGCAGTTTCTCAGAAAGCTTCTTTCCAGTTTTGAACGAAAGATATTTCCTTTTTCACCATAGCCCTCTATGGGTTTCCAAATATCCCTTTGCCAATTCCACAAGAACAGCCTTTGCGAAAGGCTTCTTGAAGGGAAAGATGTAACACTGTGAGATGAATTAACAGAACACAGATCAGTTTCTCAGAAAGTTTATCTCGAGGTTTGAAAGGAAGAAATTTATTTTTTCAACATAGCCCTCAATGGGCTTCCAAATATCCCTGTGCCAATTACACAAGAACAGCCTTAGCGAAAGGCTTCTTGAAGGGAAAGACGTAACTCTGTGAGATGAATTAACAGAACACAGAGCAGTCTCTCAGAAAGCTTCTTTCCAATTTTGAACGGAAGATATTTCCTTTTTCGCTAGAGACCTCTATGGGCTTCCAAATATCCCTTTGCCAATTCCACAAGAACAGCCTTAGCGAAAGGCTTCTTGAAGGGAAAGATGTAACTCTGTGAGATGAATTAACAGAACACGGAGCAGTTTCTCAGAAAGCTTCTTTCCAGTTTTGAACGGAAGATATTTCCTTTTTAACCATAGCCCTCTATGGGTTTCCAAATATCCCTTTGCCAATTCCACAAGAACAGCCTTAGCGAAAGGCTTCTTGAAGGGAGGGATGTAATTCTCTGAGATGAATTAACAGAACACAGAGCAGTTTCTCAGAAAGATTCTTTCCAGTTTTGAACGGAAGGTATTTCCTTTTTCACCATAGCCCTCTATGGGCTTCCAAATATCCCTTTGCCAATCCCACAAGAACAGCCTTAGCGAAAGGCTTGTTGAAGGGAAAGATGTAACTCTGTGAGATGAATTAACAGAACACAGAACAGTTTCTTAGAAAGCTTCCTTCCAGTTTTGAACGGAAGACATTTCCTTTTTCACCATAGCCCTCTACGGGCTTCCAAATATCCCTTTGCCAGTTCCAAAAGAACAGCTTTAGCGAAAGGTTTCTTGAGGGGAATGATGTAACTCTGTGAGATGAATTAACTGAACACAGACAAGTTTCTCAGAAAGCTTCTTTCCAGTTTTGAAAGGAAGATATTTCTTTTTACGATAGCCCTCTATGGGCTTCCAAATATCCCTTTGCCAATTCCACAAGAACAGCCTTAGCGAAAGGCTTCTTGAAGGGAAAGATGTAACTCTGTGAGATGAATTCACAGAACACAGATCAGTTTCTCAGAAAGTTTATCTCGAGGTTTGAACGGAAGACATTTATTTTTTCAACATAGACCTCAATGGGCTTCGAAATATCCCTTTGCCAATTCCACAAAAACAGCCTTAGCGAAAGGCTTCTTGAAGGGAAAGACGTAACTCTGTGAGATGAATTAACAGAACACAGAGCAGTTTCTCAGAAAGCTTCTTTCCAGTTTTGAACGGAAGATATTTCGTTTTTCGCTAGAGACCTCTAAGGGCTTTCAAATATCCCTTTGCCAATTCCACAAGAACAGCCTTAGCGAAAGGCTTCTTGAAGGGAAAGATGTAACTCTGTGAGATGAATTAACAGAACACAGAGCAGTTTCTCAGAAAGCTTCTTTCCCGTTTTGAACGGAAGATATTTCCTTTTTCGCGATAGCCCTCTATGGGCTTCCAAATATCCCTTTGCCAATTCCACAAGAACAGCCTTTGCGAAAGGCTTCTTGAAGGGAAAGATGTAACACTGTGAGATGAATTAACAGAACACAGATCAGTTTCTCAGAAAGTTTATCTCGAGGTTTGAAAGGAAGAAATTTATTTTTTCAACATAGCCCTCAATGGGCTTCCAAATATCCCTGTGCCAATTACACAAGAACAGCCTTAGCGAAAGGCTTCTTGAAGGGAAAGACGTAACTCTGTGAGATGAATTAACAGAACACAGAGCAGTCTCTCAGAAAGCTTCTTTCCAATTTTGAACGGAAGATATTTCCTTTTTCGCTAGAGACCTCTATGGGCTTCCAAATATCCCTTTGCCAATTCCACAAGAACAGCCTTAGCGAAAGGCTTCTTGAAGGGAAAGATGTAACTCTGTGAGATGAATTAACAGAACACGGAGCAGTTTCTCAGAAAGCTTCTTTCCAGTTTTGAACGGAAGATATTTCCTTTTTAACCATAGCCCTCTATGGGTTTCCAAATATCCCTTTGCCAATTCCACAAGAACAGCCTTAGCGAAAGGCTTCTTGAAGGGAGGGATGTAATTCTCTGAGATGAATTAACAGAACACAGAGCAGTTTCTCAGAAAGATTCTTTCCAGTTTTGAACGGAAGGTATTTCCTTTTTCACCATAGCCCTCTATGGGCTTCCAAATATCCCTTTGCCAATCCCACAAGAACAGCCTTAGCGAAAGGCTTGTTGAAGGGAAAGATGTAACTCTGTGAGATGAATTAACAGAACACAGAACAGTTTCTTAGAAAGCTTCCTTCCAGTTTTGAACGGAAGACATTTCCTTTTTCACCATAGCCCTCTACGGGCTTCCAAATATCCCTTTGCCAGTTCCAAAAGAACAGCTTTAGCGAAAGGTTTCTTGAGGGGAATGATGTAACTCTGTGAGATGAATTAACTGAACACAGACAAGTTTCTCAGAAAGCTTCTTTCCAGTTTTGAAAGGAAGATATTTCTTTTTACGATAGCCCTCTATGGGCTTCCAAATATCCCTTTGCCAATTCCACAAGAACAGCCTTAGCGAAAGGCTTCTTGAAGGGAAAGATGTAACTCTGTGAGATGAATTCACAGAACACAGATCAGTTTCTCAGAAAGTTTATCTCGAGGTTTGAACGGAAGACATTTATTTTTTCAACATAGACCTCAATGGGCTTCGAAATATCCCTTTGCCAATTCCACAAAAACAGCCTTAGCGAAAGGCTTCTTGAAGGGAAAGACGTAACTCTGTGAGATGAATTAACAGAACACAGAGCAGTTTCTCAGAAAGCTTCTTTCCAGTTTTGAACGGAAGATATTTCGTTTTTCGCTAGAGACCTCTAAGGGCTTTCAAATATCCCTTTGCCAATTCCACAAGAACAGCCTTAGCGAAAGGCTTCTTGAAGGGAAAGATGTAACTCTGTGAGATGAATTAACAGAACACAGAGCAGTTTCTCAGAAAGCTTCTTTCCAGTTTTGAACGGAAGATATTTCCTTTTTCACCATAGCCCTCTATGGGCTTCCAAATATCCCTTTGCCAATTCCACAAGAACAGCCTTAGCGAAAGGCTTCTTGAAGGGAAAGATGTAACTCTGTGAGATGAATTAAGAGAACACAGAGCAGTTTCTCAGAGAGCTTCTTTCCAGTTTTGAACGGAAGATATTTCCTTTTTCACCATAGCCCTCTAGGGGTTCCAAATATCCCTTTCCCAATTCCACAACAACAGCCTTAGCGAAAGGCTATTGAAGGGAAAGAGGTAACTCTGTGAGATGAATTAAGAGAACACAGAGCAGTTTCTCAGAAAGCTTCTTTCCAGTTTTGAACGGAAGATATTTTCTTTTTCACCATAGCCCTCTACGGGCTTCAAGGTGTAACACTGTGAAATGAATTAACAGAACACAGAGCAGTTTCTCACAAAGCTTCTTTCTAGTTTTGAACGGAAGATATTTCCTTTTTCATCATAGCCCTCTACGGGCTTCCAAATATCCCTTTGCCAATTCCACAAGAACAGCCTTAGCGAAAGGCTTCTTGAAGGGAAATATGTAACTATGTGAGATGAATTAACAGAACACAGAGCAGTTTCTCAGAAAACTTCTTTCCAGTTTTGAACGGAAGATATTTCCTTTTTCACCATAGGCCTCTATGGGCTTCCAAATATCCCTTTGCCAATTCCACAAAAACAGCCTTAGCGAAAGGCTTCTTGAGGGGAAAGATGTAAATCTGTGAGATGAATTAACAGAACACAGAGCAGTTTCTCAGAAAGCTTCTTTACAGTTTTCAACGGAATATATTTCCTTTTTCACCATAGCCCTCTATGGGCTTCCAAATATCCCTTTGCCAATTCCACAAGAACAGCCTTAGCGAAAGGCTTCTTGAAGGGAAAGATGTAACTCTGTGAGATGAATTAACAGAACACAGAGCAGTTTCTTAGAAAGCTTCTTTCCAGTTTTGAACGGAAGATATTTCGTTTTTCGCTAGAGACCTCTAAGGGCTTTCAAATATCCCTTTGCCAATTCCACAAGAACAGCCTTAGCGAAAGGCTTCTTGAAGGGAAAGATGTAACTCTGTGAGATGAATTAACAGAACACAGAGCAGTTTCTCAGAAAACTTCCTTCCAGTTTTGAACGGAAGACATTTCCTTTTTCAACATAGCCCTCTACGGGCTTCCAAATATCCCTTTGCCAGTTCCACAATAACAGCCTTAGCGAAAGGTTTCTTGAAGGGAATGATGTAACTCTGTGAGATGAATTAACAGAACACAGAGCAGTTTCTCAGAAAGCTTCTTTCCAGTTTTGAAAGGAAGATATTTCCTTTTTCACCGTAGCCCTCTATGGGCTTCCTAATATCTCTTTGCCAATTCCACAAAAACAGCCTTAGCGAAAGGATTTTTGAAGGGAAAGATGTAACTCTCTGAGAAGAATTAACAGAACACAGAGCAGTTTCTCAGAGAGCTTCTTTCCAGTTTTGAACGGAAGATATTTCATTTTTCACCATAGCCCTCTATGGACTTCCAAATATCAATTTGCCATTTCCACAAGAACAGCCTTAGCGAAAGGATTCTTGAAGGGAAAGATGTAACTCTGTGAGATGAATTAACAGAACACAGAGCAGTTTCTCAGGAAGCTTCTTTCCAGTTTTGAACGGAAGTTATTTCCTTTTTCACCCTAGCCCTCTATGGTCTTATAAAGATCCCTTTGCCAATTCCACAAGAACAGCCTTAGCGAAAGGCTTCTTGAAGGGAAAGATGTAAATCGGTGAGATGAATTAACAGAAATCAGAGTAGTTTCACCAAAAGCTTCTTTCCAGTTTTGAACGGAAGATATTTCCTTTTTCAGCATAGCCCTCTATGAGCTTCCAAATATCAATTTGCCAATTCCACAAGAACAGCCTTAGCGAAAGTCTTCTTGAAGGGAAAGATGTAACTCAGTGAGATGAATTAACAAAACACAGAGCAGTTTCTCAGAAAGCTTCTTTCCAGTTTTGAACGGAAGATATTTCCTTTTTCACCATAGCCCTCTAAGGGCTTCCAAATATCCCTTTGCCAATTCCACAAGAACAGCCTTGTCGAAAGGCATCTTGAAGGGAAAGATGCAACTCTATGAGATGAATTAACAGAACACAGAGCAGTTTCTCAGAAAGATTCTTTCCAGTTTTGAACGGAAGATATTTCCTTTTTCACCATAGCCCTCTATGGGCTTCCAAATATCCCTTTGCGAACTCCACAAGAACAGCCTTCGCGAAAGGCTTCTTGAAAGGAAAGATGTAATTCTGTGAGATGAATTAACAGAACACAGAGCAGTTTCTCAGAAAGCTTCTTTCCAGTTTTGAATGGGAGATATTTCATTTTTCACCATAGCCCTCTATGGCCTTCAGAATATCCCTTTGCCAATTCCACAAGAACAGCCTTAGCGAAAGGCTTCTTGAAGGGAAAGATGTAACTCTGTGAGATGAATTAACAGAACACAGAGCAGTTTCTCAGAAAACTTCTTTCCAGATCTCAATGCAAGATATTTCGTTTTTCACCATAGCCCTCTTTGGGCTTCCAAATATATCTTTGCCAATTCCACAAGAACAGCCTTAGCGAAAGGCTTCTTCAAGGGAAAGATGTAACCCTGTGAGATGAATTAAGAGAACACAGAGCAGTTTCTCAGAAAGCTTCTTTCCAGTTTTGAACGGAAGTTATATACTTTTTCACCATAGTCCTCTATGGGCTTCCAAATATCTGTTTGCCAATTCCACAAAAACAGCCTTAGCGAAAGGATTTTTGAAGGGAAAGATGTAACTCTGTGAGATGAATTAACAGAACACAGTGCAGATTCTCAGCGAGCTTCTTTCCAGTTTTGAAGGGAAGATATTTAATTTTTCACCATAGCCCTCTATGGACTTCCAAATATCAATTTGCCATTTCCACGAGAACCGCCTTAGCGAAAGGCTTCTTGAAGGGAAAGATGTAACTCTGTGAGATAAATACACAGAACAAAGAGCAGTTTCTCAGAAAGCTTCTTTCAAGTTTTGAACGGAAGATATTTCCTTATTAACCATAGCCCTCTATGGGCTTCCAAATCTCCCTTTGCCAATTCCACAAGAACAGCCTTAACGAAAGGCTTCTTGAAGGGAAAGATGTGTCTCTGTGAGATGAATTAACAGAAAACAGAGCAGTTTCTCAGAAAGCTTCTTTCCAGTTTTGAACGGAAGATATTTCCTTTTTCACCATAGCCCTCTAGGGGCTTCCAAATATCCCTTTGCAAAATGCACCAGAACAGCCTTAGCGAAAGGCTTCTTGAACGGAAAGATGTATCTCTGTGAGATGAATTAACAGAACACAGAGCAGTTTCTCAGAAAACTTCTTTCCAGTTTTGACCGGAAGATATTTCCTTTTTCACCATAGCCCTCTATGGGCTTCCAAATATCCCTTTGCCAATTCCAGAAGAACAGCCTTAGCGAAAGGCTTCTTGAAGGGAAAGATGTAACTCTGTGAGATGAATTAACAGAACACAGAGCAGTTTCTCAGAAAACTTCTTTCCAGATTTGAATGCAAGATATTTCGTTTTTCACCATAGCCCTCATTGGGCTTCCAAATATCCCTTTGCCAATTCCACCAGAACAGCCTTAGAGAAAGGCTTCATGAAGGGAAAGATGTAACTCTTTGAGATGAATTAACAGACACAGTGCAGTTTCTCAGAAAGCTTCCTTCCAGTTTTGAACGGAAGACATTTCCTTTTTCAACATAGCCCTCTATGGGCTTCCAAATATCCCTTTGCCAGTTCCACAATAACAGCCTTAGGGAAAGGTTTCTTGAAGTGAATGATGTAATTCTGTGAGATGAATTAACAGAACACAGACAAGTTTCTCAGAAAGCTTCTTTCCAGTTTGGAACGGAAGATATTTCCTTTTTCACCGTAGCCCTCTATGGGCTTCCTAATATCCCATTGCCAATTCCACAAGAACACCCTGAGCGAAAGGCTTCTTGAAGGGAAAGATGTAACTCTGTGAGATGAATTAACAGAACACAGAGCAGTTTCTCAGAAAGCTTCTTTCCAGTTTTGAAAGGAAGATATTTCCTTTTTCACGATAGCCCTCTATGGGCTTCCAAATATCCCTTTGCCAATTCCACAAGAACAGCCTTAGCGAAAGGCTTTTTGAAGGGAAAGATGTAACTCTGTGAGATGATTTAACAGAACACAGGGCAGTTTGTCAGAAAGCTTCTTTCCAGTTTTGAACGGAAGTTATATACTTTTTCACTATAGTCCTCTATGGGCTTCCAAATATCTCTTTGCCAATTCCACAAAAACAGCCTTAGCGAAAGGATTTTTGAAGGGAAAGATGTAACTCTGTGAGATGAATTAACAGAACACAGAGCAGTTTCTAAGAGAGCTTCTTTCCAGTTTTGAACGGAAGATATTTCGTTTTTCACCATAACCCACTATGGACTTCCAAATATCAATTTGCCATTTCCACAAGAACAGCCTTAGCGATAGGCTTCTTGAAGGGAAAGATGTAACTCTGTGAGATGAATTAACAGAACACAGAGCAGTTTCTCAGGAAGCTTATTTCCAGTTTTGAACGGAAGTTATTTCCTTTTTCACCCTAGCCCTCTATGGCCTTATAAAGATCCCTTTGCCAATTCCACAAGAACAGCCTTAGCGAAAGGCTTCTTGAAGGGAAAGATGTAACTCTGTGAGATGAATTAACAGAACACAGAGCAGTTTCTCAGAGAGCTTCTTTCCAGTTTTGAACGGAAGATATTTCCTTTTTCACCATAGCCCTCTATGGACTTCCAAATATCAATTTGCCATTTCCACAAGAACAGCCTTAGCGAAAGGCTTCTTGAAGGGAAAGATGTAACTCGGTGAGATGAATTAACAGAACACAGAGCAGTTTCACCGAAAGCTTCTTTCCAGTTTTGAACGGAAGATATTTCCTTTTTCAGCATAGCCCTCTATGAGCTTCCAAATTTCCCTTTGCCAATTCCACAAGAACAGCCTTAGCGAAAGGCTTCTTGAAGGGAAAGATGTAACTATGTGAGATGAATTAAGAGAACACAGAGCAGTTTCTCAGAAAGCTTCTTTCCAGTTTTGAACGAAAGATATTTCCTTTTTCACCATAGCCCTTTATGGGTTTCCAAACATCCCTTTGCCAATTCCACAAGAACAGCCTTAGCGAAAGGCTTCTTGAAGGGAAAGATGTAACTCTGTGAGATGAATTAACAGAACACAGAGCAGTTTCTCAGAAAACTTCTTTCCAGATTTGAATGCAAGATATTTCCTTTTTCACCATAGCCCTCATGGTCTTCCAAATATCCCTTTGCCAATTCCACAAGAACAGCCTTAGTGAAAGGCTTCTTGAAGGGAAAGATGTAACTCTGTGAGATGAATTAACAGACACAGAGCAGTTTCTCAGAAAGATTCTTTCCAGTTTTGAACGGAAGATATTTCCTTTTTCACCATAGCCCTCTATGGGCTTCCAAATATCCCTTTGCCAATTCCACAAGAACAGCCTTAGCGAAAGGCTTCTTGAAGGGAAAGATGTAACTCTGTGAGATGAATTAAGAGAACACAGAGCAGTTTCTCAGAAAGCTTCTTTCCAGGTTTGAATGGGAGATATTTCCTTTTTCACCATAGCCCTCTATGGGCTTCAGAATATCCCTTTGCCAATTCCACAAGAATAGCCTTAGCGAAAGGCTTCTTGAAGGGAAAGATGTAACACTGTGAGATGAATTAGCAGAACACAGAGCAGTTTCTCAGAAAACTTCTTTCCAGATCTGAATGCAAGATATTTCGTTTTTCACCATAGCCCTCATTGGGCTTCCAAATATCCCTTTGCCAATTCCAAAAGAACAGAATTAGCGAAAGGCTTCTTGAAGGGAAAGATGTAACTCTGTGAGATGAATTACGAGAACACAGAGCAGTTTCTCAGAAAGCTTCTTTCCAGTTTTGAACGAAAGATATTTCCTTTTTCACCATAGCCCTCTAATGGCTTCCAAATATCCCTTTGCCAATTCCACAAGAACAGGCTTAACGAAAGGCTTCTTGAAGGGAAAGATGTAACTCTGTGAGATGAATGAACAAAACACAGAGCAGTTTCTCAGAGAGCTTCTCTCCAGTTTTGAAAGGAAGATATTTCCTTTTTCACCATAGCCCTCTATGGGCTTCCAAATATCCCTTTTCCAATTCCACAGGAACAGCTTTAGCGAAAGGCTTCTTGAATGGAAAGATGTAACTCTGTGAGATGAATACAGAGAACACAGAGCCGTTTCTCAGAAAGCTTCTTTCCAGTTTTGACAGGAAGATATATCCTTTTTCACCATAGCCCTCTATGGGCTTCCAAATATCCCTTTGCCAATTCCACAAGAACAGCCTTAGCGAAAGGCTTCTTGAAAGGAAAGATGTAATTCTGTGAGATGAATTAACAGACCACAGAGCAGTTTCTCAGAAAGCTTCTTTCCAGTTTTGAATGGGAGATATTTCCTTTTTCACCATAGCCCTCTATGGGCTTCAGAATATCCCTTTGCCAATTCCTCAAGAACAGCCTTAGCGAAAGGCTTCTTGAAGGGAAAGATGTAACTCTGTGAGATGAATTCACAGAACAAAGAGCAGTTTCTCAGAAAGCTTCTTTCAAGTTTTGAACGGAAGATATTTCCTTATTAACCATAGCCCTCTAAGGGCTTCCAAATATCCCTTTGTCAATTCCACAAGAACAGCCTTAACGAAAGGCTTCTTGAAGGGAAAGATGTAACTCTGTGAGATGAATTAACAGAACACAGATCAGTTTCTCAGAAAGCTTCTTTCCAGTTTTGAACGGAAGATAATTCCTTTTTCACCATAGCCCTCTAGGGGCTTCCAAATATCCCTTTGCAAAATCCACCAGAACAGCCTTAGCGAAAGGCTTCCTGAACGGAAAGATGTAACTCTGTGAGATGAATTTACAGAACACAGAGCAGTTTCTCAGAAAGCTTCTATCCAGTTTTGAACGGAAGATATTTCCTTTTTCACGATAGCCCTCTATGGGCTTCCAAATATCCCTTTGCCAATTCCACAAGAACAGCCTTAGCGAAAGGCTTCTTGAAGGGAAAGATGTAACTCAGTGAGATGAATTAACAGAACACAGAGCAGTTCCTCAGAAAACTTCTTTCCAGATTTGAATGCAAGATATTTCCTTTTTCACCATAGCCCTCATTGGGCTTCCAAATATCCCTTTGCCGATTCCACCAGAACAGCCTTAGAGAAAGGCTTCATGAAGGGAAAGATGTAACTCTGTGATATGAATTAACAGACACAGAGCAGTTTCTCAGAAAGCTTCTTTCCAGTTTTGAACGGAAGATATTTCCTTTTTCAACATAGCCCTCTATGGGCTTCCAAATATCCCTTTGCCAATTCCACAAGAACAGCCTTAGCGAAAGGCTTCTTGAAGGGAAAGATGTAACTCTGTGAGATGAATTAACAGAACACAGAGCAGTTTCTCAGAAAGCTTCTTTCCAGTTTTGAACGGGAGACATTTCCTTTTTCACCATAGCCCTCTATGGGCTTCCAAATATCCCTTTGCCAATTCCACAAGAACAGCCTTAGCGAAAGGCTGCTTGAAGGGAAAGATGTAACTCTGTGAGTTGAATTAACAGAACACAGAGCAGTTTCTCAGAAAGTTTCTTTCCAGTTTTGATCGGAAGATATTTCCTTTTTCACCGTAGCCCTCTATGGGCTTCCAAATATCCATTTGCCAATTCCACAAGAACAGCCTTAGCGAAAGGCTTCTTGAAGGGAAAGATGTAACTCTGTGAGATGAATTCACAGAACACAGAGCAGTTTCTCAGCAAGCTTCTTTCCAGTTTGAACGGAAGATATTTCCTTTTTCACCATTGCCCTCTATGGGCTTCCAAATATCCCTTTGCGAATTCCACAAGAACAGCCTTAGCGAAAGGCTTCTTGAAGGGAAAGATGTAACTCTGTGAGATGAATTCACAGAACACAGAACAGTTTCTGATAAAGCTTCTTTCCAGTTTTGAACGGAAGATATTTCCCTTTTCACCATAGCCCTCTATGGGCTTCCAAATATCCCTTTGCCAATTCCACAAGAACAGAATTAGCGAAAGGCTTCTTGAAGGGAACGATGTAACTCTGTGAGATGAATTAACAGAACACAGAGCAGTTTCTCAGAAAGCTTCTTTCCAGTTTTGAACAGAGGATATTTCGTTTTCCACCATAGCCCTCTATGGGCTTCCAAATATCCCTTTGCCAATTCCACCAGAACAGCCTTACCGAAAGGCTTCTTCAACGGAAAGATGTAACTCTGTGAGATGAATTAACAGAATACAGAGCAGTTTCTCAGAAAGCTTCTTTCCAGTTTTGAACGGAAGATATTTCCTTTTTCATCATAGCCCTCATTGGGCTTCCAAATTTCCCTTTGCCAATTCCACAAGAAAAGCCTTAGCGAAAGGCTTCTTGAAGGGAAAGATGTAACTCTGTGAGATGAATTATCAGAAGACAGAGCAGTTTCTCAGAAAACTTCTTTCCAGTTTTGAACGGAAGATATTTCCTTTTTCACCATAGCCCTCTATGGGCTTCCAAATATCCCTTTGCCAATTCCACAAGAACAGCCTTAGCGAAAGGCTTCTTGAAGGGAAAGATGTAACTCTGTGAGATGAATTAACAGAACACAGATCAGTTTCTCAGAATGCTTCTTTCCAGTTTTGAACGGGAGACATTTCCTTTTTCACCATACCCCTCTATGGGCTTCCAAATATCCCTTTGCCAATTCCACAAGAACAGCCTTAGCGAAAGGCTTCTTGAAGGGAAAGAGGTAACTCTGTGAGATGAATTAACAGAACACAGAGCAGTTTCTCAGAAAACTTCTTTCCAGATTTGAATGCAAGATATTTCCTTTTTCACCATAGCCCTCATGGTCTTCCAAATATCCCTTTGCCAATTCCACAAGAACAGCCTTAGTGAAAGGCTTCTTGAAGGGAAAGATGTAACTCTGTGAGATGAATTAACAGACACAGAGCAGTTTCTCAGAAAGATTCTTTCCAGTTTTGAACGGAAGATATTTCCTTTTTCACCACAGCCCTCTATGGGCTTCCAAATATCCCTTTGCCAATTCCACAAGAACAGCCTTAGCGAAAGGCTTCTTGAAGGGAAAGATGTAACTCTGTGAGATGAATTAACAGAACACAGAGCAGTTTCTCAGAAAGCTTCTTTCCAGGTTTGAATGGGAGATATTTCCTTTTTCACCATAGCCCTCTATGGGCTTCAGAATATCCCTTTGCCAATTCCACAAGAATAGCCTTAGCGAAAGGCTTCTTGAAGGGAAAGATGTAACACTGTGAGATGAATTAACAGAACACAGAGCAGTTTCTCAGAAAACTTCTTTCCAGATCTGAATGCAAGATATTTCGTTTTTCACCATAGCCCTCATTGGGCTTCCAAATATCCCTTTGCCAATTCCAAAAGAACAGAATTAGCGAAAGGCTTCTTGAAGGGAAAGATGTAACTCTGTGAGATGAATTACGAGAACACAGAGCAGTTTCTCAGAAAGCTTCTTTCCAGTTTTGAACGAAAGATATTTCCTTTTTCACCATAGCCCTCTAATGGCTTCCAAATATCCCTTTGCCAATTCCACAAGAACAGGCTTAACGAAAGGCTTCTTGAAGGGAAAGATGTAACTCTGTGAGATGAATGAACAAAACACAGAGCAGTTTCTCAGAAAGCTTCTCTCCAGTTTTGAAAGGAAGATATTTCCTTTTTCACCATAGCCCTCTATGGGCTTCCAAATATCCCTTTTCCAATTCCACAGGAACAGCTTTAGCGAAAGGCTTCTTGAAAGGAAAGATGTAACTCTGTGAGATGAATATAGAGAACACAGAGCCGTTTCTCAGAAAGCTTCTTTCCAGTTTTGACAGGAAGATATATCCTTTTTCACCATAGCCCTCTATGGGCTTCCAAATATCCCTTTGCCAATTCCACAAGAACAGCCTTAGCGAAAGGCTTCTTGAAAGGAAATATGTAATTCTGTGAGATGAATTAACAGAGCACAGAGCAGTTTCTCAGAAAGCTTCTTTCCAGTTTTGAATGGGAGATATTTCCTTTTTCACCATAGCCCTCTATGGGCTTCAGAATATCCCTCTGCCAATTCCTCAAGAACAGCCTTAGCGAAAGGCTTCTTGAAGGGAAAGATGTAACTCTGTGAGATGAATTCACAGAACAAAGAGCAGTTTCTCAGAAAGCTTCTTTCAAGTTTTGAACGGAAGATATTTCCTTATTAACCATAGCCCTCTAAGGGCTTCCAAATATCCCTTTGCCAATTCCACAAGAACAGCCTTAACGAAAGGCTTCTTGAAGGGAAAGATGTAACTCTGTGAGATGAATTAACAGAACACAGATCAGTTTCTCAGAAAGCTTCTTTCCAGTTTTGAACGGAAGATAATTCCTTTTTCACCATAGCCCTCTATGGGCTTCCAAATATCCCTTTGCAAAATCCACCAGAACAGCCTTAGCGAAAGGCTTCCTGAACGGAAAGATGTAACTCTGTGAGATGAATTTACAGAACACAGAGCAGTTTCTCAGAAAGCTTCTATCCAGTTTTGAACGGAAGATATTTCCTTTTTCACGATAGCCCTCTATGGGCTTCCAAATATCCCTTTGCCAATTCCACAAGAACAGCCTTAGCGAAAGGCTTCTTGAAGGGAAAGATGTAACTCAGTGAGATGAATTAACAGAACACAGAGCAGTTTCTCAGAAAACTTCTTTCCAGATTTGAATGCAAGATATTTCCTTTTTCACCATAGCCCTCATTGGGCTTCCAAATATCCCTTTGCCGATTCCACCAGAACAGCCTTAGAGAAAGGCTTCATGAAGGGAAAGATGTAACTCTGTGAGATGAATTAACAGACACAGAGCAGTTTCTCAGAAAGCTTCTTTCCAGTTTTGAACGGAAGATATTTCCTTTTTCAACATAGCCCTCTATGGGCTTCCAAATATCCCTTTGCCAATTCTACAAGAACAGCCTTAGCGAAAGGCTTCTTGAAGGGAAAGATGTAACTCTGTGAGATGAATTAACAGAACACAGAGCAGTTTCTCAGAAAGCTTCTTTCCAGTTTTGAACGGGAGACATTTCCTTTTTCACCATAGCCCTCTATGGGCTTCCAAATATCCCTTTGCCAATTCCACAAGAACAGCCTTAGCGAAAGGCTTCTTGAAGGGAAAGATGTAACTCTGTGAGTTGAATTAACAGAACACAGAGCAGTTTCTCAGAAAGCTTCTTTCCAGTTTTGATCGGAAGATATTTCCTTTTTCACCGTAGCCCTCTATGGGCTTCCAAATATCCATTTGCCAATTCCACAAGAACAGCCTTAGCGAAAGGCTTCTTGAAGGGAAAGATGTAACTCTGTGAGATGAATTCACAGAACACAGAGCAGTTTCTCAGCAAGCTTCTTTCCAGTTTGAACGGAAGATATTTCCTTTTTCACCATTGCCCTCTATGGGCTTCCAAATATCCCTTTGCGAATTCCACAAGAACAGCCTTAGCGAAAGGCTTCTTGAAGGGAAAGATGTAACTCTGTGAGATGAATTCACAGAACACAGAACAGTTTCTGATAAAGCTTCTTTCCAGTTTTGAACGGAAGATATTTCCCTTTTCACCATAGCCCTCTATGGGCTTCCAAATATCCCTTTGCCAATTCCACAAGAACAGAATTAGCGAAAGGCTTCTTGAAGGGAACGATGTAACTCTGTGAGATGAATTAACAGAACACAGAGCAGTTTCTCAGAAAGCTTCTTTCCAGTTTTGAACAGAGGATATTTCGTTTTCCACCATAGCCCTCTATGGGCTTCCAAATATCCCTTTGCCAATTCCAGCAGAACAGCCTTACCGAAAGGCTTCTTGAACGGAAAGATGTAACTCTGTGAGATGAATTAACAGAACACAGAGCAGTTTCTCAGAAAGCTTCTTTCCAGTTTTGAACGGAAGATATTTCCTTTTTCATCATAGCCCTCTATGGGCTTCCAAATATCCCTTTGCCAATTCCACAAGAACAGCCTTAGCGAAAGGCTTCTTGAAGGGAAAGATGTAACTCTGTGAGACGAATTAACAGAACACAGAGCAGTTTCTCAGAAAACATCTTTCCAGATTTGAATGCAAGATATTTCCTTTTCACCATAGTCCTCATTGGGCTTCCAAATATCCCTTTGCCAATTCCACAAGAAAAGCCTTAGCGAAAGGCTTCTTGACGGGACAGATGTAACACTGTGAGATGAATTATCAGAAGACAGAGCAGTTTCTCAGAAAACTTCTTTCCAGTTTTGAACGGAAGATATTTCCTTTTTCACCATAGCCCTCTATGGGCTTCCAAATATCCCTTTGCCAATTCCACAAGAACAGCCTTAGCGAAAGGCTTCTTGAAAGGAAAGATGTAACTCTGTGAGATGAATTAACAGAACACAGATCAGTTTCTCAGAAAGCTTCTTTCCAGTTTTGAACGGGAGACATTTCCTTTTTCACCATACCCCTCTATGGGCTTCCAAATATCCCTTTGCCAATTCCACAAGAACAGCCTTAGCGAAAGGCTTCTTGAAGGGAAAGATGTAACTCTGTGAGATGAATTACGAGAACACAGAGCAGTTTCTCAGAAAGCTTCTTTCCAGTTTTGAACGAAAGATATTTCCTTTTTCACCATAGCCCTCTAAGGACTTCCAAATATCCCTTTGCCAATTCCACAAGAACAGGCTTAACGAAAGGCTTCTTGAAGGGAAAGATGTAACTCGGTGAGATGAATTAACAAAACACAGAGCAGTTCATCAGAAAGCTTCTTTCCACTTTTGAACGGAAGATATTTCCTTTTTCACCATAGCCCTCTATGGGCTTCCAAATATCCCTTTGCCAATTCCACAAGAACAGCCTTAGTGAAAAGCTTCTTGAAGGGAAACACGTAACACTGTGAGACGAATTCACAGAACACAGAGCAGTTTCTCAGAAAGCTTCTTTCCAGTTTTGAACGGAAGATATATCCTTTTTCACCATAGCCGTCTATGGGCTTCCAAATATCCCTTTGCCAATTCCACAAGAACAGCCTTAGCGAAAGGCTTCTTGAAGGAAAAGATGTAACTCTGTGAGATGAATTCACAGAACACAGAGCAGTTTCTCAGCAAGCTTCTTTCCAGTTTGAACGGAAGATATTTCCTTTTTCACCATTGCCCTCTATGGGCTTCCAAATATCCCTTTGCGAAATCCACAAGAACAGCCTTAGCGAAAGGCTTCTTGAAGGGAAAGATGTAACTCTGTGAGATGAATTAAGAGAACACAGAGCAGTTTCTCAGAAAGCTTCTTTCCAGTTTTGAACGGAAGATATTTCCTTTTTCACCATAGCCCTCTATGGGCTTCCAAATATCCCTTTGCCAATTCCAAAAGAACAGCCTTAGCGAAAGGCTTCTTGAAGGGAAAGATGTAACTCTGTGAGATGAATTAACAGAACACAGAGCAGTTTCTCAGAAAGCTTCTTTCCAGTTTTGAACGGAAGATATTTTCTTTTTCACCATAGCCCTCTATGGGCTTCCAAATATCCCTTTGCCAATCCCTCAAGAACAGCCTTAGCGAAAGGCTTCTTGAAGGGAAAGATGTAACTCTGTGAGATGAATTCACAGAACAAAGAGCAGTTTCTCAGAAAGCTTCTTTCAAGTTTTGAACGGAAGATATTTCCTTATTAACCATAGCCCTCTAAGGGCTTCCAAATATCCCTTTGCCAATTCCACAAGAACAGTCTTAACGAAAGGCTTCTTGAAGGGAAAGATGTAACTCTGTGAGATGAATTAACAGAACACAGATCAGATTCTCAGAAAGCTTCTTTCCAGTTTTGAACGGAAGATATTTCCTTTTTCACCATAGCCCTCTAGGGGCTTCCAAATATCCCTTTGCAAAATCCACCAGAACAGCCTTAGCGAAAGGCTTCTTGAACGTAAAGATGTAACTCTGTGAGATGAATTTACAGAACACAGAGCAGTTTCTCAGAAAGCTTCTTTCCAGTTTTGAATGGGAGATATTTCCTTTTTCACCATAGCCCTCTATGGGCTTCAGAATATCCCTTTGCCAATTCCACAAGAATAGCCTTAGCGAAAGGCTTCTTGAAGGGAAAGATGTAACACTGTGAGATGAATTAACAGAACACAGAGCAGTTTCTCAGAAAACTTCTTTCCAGATCTGAATGCAAGATATTTCGTTTTTCACCATAGCCCTCATTGGGCTTCCAAATATCCCTTTGCCAATTGCACAAGAACAGCCTTAGCGAAAGGCTTCTTGAAGGGAAAGATGTAACTCTGTGAGATGAATTAACAGAACACAGAGCAGTTTCTCAGAAAGCTTCTTTCCAGTTTTGAACGGAAGATATTTTCTTTTTCACCATAGCCCTCTATGGGCTTCCAAATATCCCTTTGCCAATTCCTCAAGAACAGCCTTAGCGAAAGGCTTCTTGAAGGGAAAGATGTAACTCTGTGAGATGAATTAAGAGAACACAGAGCAGTTTCTCAGAAAGCTTCTTTCCAGTTTTGAACGGAAGATATTTCCTTTTTCACCATAGCCCTCTATGGGCTTCCAAATATCCCTTTGCCAATTCCACAAGAACAGCCTTAGCGAAAGGCTTCTTGAAGGGAAAGATGTAACTCTGTGAGATGAATTAACAGAACACAGAGCAGTTTCTCAGAAAGCTTCTTTCCAGTTTTGAACGGAAGATATTTTCTTTTTCACCATAGCCCTCTATGGGCTTCCAAATATCCCTTTGCCAATTCCTCAAGAACAGCCTTAGCGAAAGGCTTCTTGAAGGGAAAGATGTAACTCTGTGAGATGAATTAACAGAACACAGAGCAGTTTCTCAGAAAGCTTCTTTCCAGTTTTGAATGGGAGATATTTACTTTTTCACCATAGCCCTCTATGGGCTTCAGAATATCCCTTTGCCAATTCCACAAGAATAGCCTTAGCGAAAGGCTTCTTGAAGGGAAAGATGTAACACTGTGAGATGAATTAACAGAACACAGAGCAGTTTCTCAGAAAACTTCTTTCCAGATCTGAATGCAAGATATTTCGTTTTTCACCATAGCCCTCATTGGGCTTCCAAATATCCCTTTGCCAATTGCACAAGAACAGCCTTAGCGAAAGGCTTCTTGAAGGGAAAGATGTAACTCTGTGAGATGAATTAAGAGAACACAGAGCAGTTTCTCAGAAAGCTTCTTTCCAGTTTTGAACGGAGGATATTTCCTTTTTCAGCATAGTCCTCTATGAGCTTCCAAATATCAATTTGCCAATTCCACAAGAACAGCCTTAGCGAAAGTCTTCTTAAAGGGAAAGATGTAACTGAGTGAGATGAATTAACAGAACACAGAGCAGTTTCTCAGAAAGCTTCTTTCCAGTTTTGAACGGAAGATATTTCCTTTTTCACCATGGCCATCTATGGGCTTCCAAATATCCCTTTGCGAACTCCACAAGAACAGCCTTAGCGAAAGGCTTCTTGAAAGCAAAAATGTAATTCTGTGAGATGAATTAACAGAGCACAGAGCAGTTTCTCAGAAAGCTTCTTTCCAGTTTTGAATGGGAGATATTTCCTTTTTCACCATAGCCCTCTATGGGCTTCAGAATATCCCTTTGCCAATTCCACAAGAATAGCCTTAGCGAAAGGCTTCTTGAAAGGAAAGATGTAACACTGTGAGATGAATTAACAGAACACAGAGCAGTTTCTCAGAAAACTTCTTTCCAGATCTGAATGCAAGATATTTCGTTTTTCACCATAGCCCTCATTGGACTTCCAAATATCCCTTTGCCAATTCCAAAAGAACAGCCTTAGCGAAAGGCTTCTTGAAGGGAAAGATGTAACTCTGTGAAATGAATTACGAGAACACAGAGCAGTTTCTCAGAAAGCTTCTTTCCAATTTTGAACGAAAGATATTTCGTTTTTCACCATAGCCCTCTAATGGCTTCCAAATATCCCTTTGCCAATTCCACAAGAACAGGCTTAACGAAAAGCTTCTTGAAGGGAAAGATGTAACTCTGTGAGATGAATGAACAAAACACAGAGCAGTTTCTCAGAAAGCTTCTCTCCAGTTTTGAAAGGAAGATATTTCCTTTTTCACCATAGCCCTCTACGGGCTTCCAAATATCCCTTTTCCAATTCCACAGGAACAGCTTTAGCGAAAGGCTTCTTGAATGGAAAGATGTAACTCTGTGAGATGAATATAGAGAACACAGAGCCGTTTCTCAGAAAGGTTCTTTCCAGTTTTGACAGGAAGATATATCCTTTTTCACCATAGCCCTCTATGGGCTTCCAAATATCCCTTTGCCAATTCCACAAGAACAGCCTTAGCGAAAGGCTTCTTGAACGGAAAGAGGTAACTCTATGAGATGAATTAACAGAACACAGAGCAGTTTCTCAGAAAGCTTCTTTCCAGTTTTGAACAGAAAATATTTCCTTTTTCAACTTGGCCCTCTATGGGCTTCCAAATATCCCTTTGCGAACTCCACAAGAACAGCCTTAGCGAAAGGCATCTTGAAAGGAAAGATGTAATTCTGTGAGATGAATTAACAGAGCACAGAGCAGTTTCTCAGAAAGCTTCTTTCCAGTTTTGAATGGGAGATATTTCCTTTTTCACCATAGCCCTCTATGGGCTTCAGAATATCCCTTTGCCAATTCCTCAAGAACAGTCTTAGGGAAAGGCTTCTTGAAGGGAAAGATGTAACTCTGTGAGATGAATTCACAGAACAAAGAGCAGTTTCTCAGAAAGCTTCTTTCAAGTTTTGAACGGAAGATATTTCCTTAATAACCATAGCCCTCTAAGGGCTTCCAAATATCCCTTTGCCAATTCCACAAGAACAGCCTTAACGAAAGGCTTCTTGAAGGGAAAGAGGTAACTCTGTGAGATGAATTAACAGAACACAGATCAGTTTCTCAGAAAGCTTCTTTCCAGTTTTGAACGGAAGATAATTCCTTTTTCACCATAGCCCTCTAGGGGCTTCCCAATATCCCTTTGCAAAATCCACCAGAACAGCCTTAGCGAAAGGCTTCCTGAACGGAAAGATATAACTCTGTGAGATGAATTTACAGAACACAGAGCAGTTTCTCAGAAAGCTTCTATCCAGTTTTGAACGGAAGATATTTCCCTTTTCACGATAGCCCTCTATGGGCTTCCAAATATCCCTTTGCCAATTCCACAAGAACAGCCTTAGCGAAAGGCTTCTTGAAGGGAAAGATGTAACTCAGTGAGATGAATTAACAGAACACAGAGCAGTTTCTCAGAAAACTTCTTTCCAGATTTGAATGCAAGATATTTCCTTTTTCACCATAGCCCTCATTGGGCTTCCAAATATCCCTTTGCCGATTCCACCAGAACAGCCTTAGAGAAAGGCTTCATGAAGGGAATGATGTAACTCTGTGAGATGAATTAACAGACACAGAGCAGTTTCTCAGAAAGCTTCTTTCCAGTTTTGAACGGAAGATATTTCCTTTTTCAACATAGCCCTCTATGGGCTTCCAAATATCCCTTTGCCAATTCCACAAGAACAGCCTTAGCGAAAGGCTTCTTGAAGGGAAAGATGTAACTCTGTGAGATGAATTAACAGAACACAGAGCAGTTTCTCAGAAAGCTTCTTTCCAGTTTTGAACGGGAGACATTTCCTTTTTCACCATAGCCCTCTATGGACTTCCAAATATCCCTCTGCCAATTCCACAAGAACAGCCTTAGCGAAAGGCTTCTTGAAGGGAAAGATGTAACTCTGTGAGTTGAATTAACAGAACACAGAGCAGTTTCTCAGAAAGCTTCTTTCCAGTTTTGATCGGAAGATATTTCCTTTTTCACCATAGCCCTCTATGGGCTTCCAAATATCCATTTGCCAATTCCACAAGAACAGCCTTAGCGAAAGGCTTCTTGAAGGGAAAGATGTAACTCTGTGAGATGAATTCACAGAACACAGAGCAGTTTCTCAGCAAGCTTCTTTCCAATTTGAACGGAAGATATTTCCTTTTTCACCATAGCCCTCTAGGGGCTTCCAAATATCCCTTTGCGAATTCCACAAGAACAGCCTTAGCGAAAGGCTTCTTGAAGGGAAAGATGTAACTCTGTGAGATGAATTCACAGAACACAGAACAGTTTCTGATAAAGCTTCTTTCCAGTTTTGAACGGAAGATATTTCCCTTTTCACCATAGCCCTCTATGGGCTTCCAAATATCCCTTTGCCAATTCCACCAGAACAGCCTTACCGAAAGGCTTCTTGAACGGAAAGATGTAACTCTGTGAGATGAATTAACAGAACACAGAGCAGTTTCTCAGAAAGCTTCTTTCCAGTTTTGAACAGAGGATATTTCGTTTTCCACCATAGCCCTCTATGGGCTTCCAAATATCCATTTGCCAATTCCACAAGAACAGCCTTAGCGAAAGGCTTCTTGAAGGGAAAGATGTAACTCTGTGAGATGAATTAACAGAACACAGAGCAGTTTCTCAGAAAGCTTCTTTCCAGTTTTGAACGGAAGATATTTTCTTTTTCACCATAGCCCTCTATGGGCTTCCAAATATCCCTTTGCCAATCCCTCAAGAACAGCCTTAGCGAAAGGCTTCTTGAAGGGAAAGATGTAACTCTGTGAGATGAATTCACAGAACAAAGAGCAGTTTCTCAGAAAGCTTCTTTCAAGTTTTGAACGGAAGATATTTCCTTATTAACCATAGCCCTCTAAGGGCTTCCAAATATCCCTTTGCCAATTCCACAAGAACAGCCTTAACGAAAGGCTTCTTGAAGGGAAAGATGTAACTCTGTGAGATGAATTAACAGAACACAGATCAGATTCTCAGAAAGCTTCTTTCCAGTTTTGAACGGAAGATATTTCCTTTTTCACCATAGCCCTCTAGGGGCTTCCAAATATCCCTTTGCAAAATCCACCAGAACAGCCTTAGCGAAAGGCTTCTTGAACGTAAAGATGTAACTCTGTGAGATGAATTTACAGAACACAGAGCAGTTTCTCAGAAAGCTTCTTTCCAGTTTTGAATGGGAGATATTTCCTTTTTCACCATAGCCCTCTATGGGCTTCAGAATATCCCTTTGCCAATGCCACAAGAATAGCCTTAGCGAAAGGCTTCTTGAAGGGAAAGATGTAACACTGTGAGATGAATTAACAGAACACAGAGCAGTTTCTCAGAAAACTTCTTTCCAGATCTGAATGCAAGATATTTCGTTTTTCACCATAGCCCTCATTGGGCTTCCAAATATCCCTTTGCCAATTGCACAAGAACAGCCTTAGCGAAAGGCTTCTTGAAGGGAAAGATGTAACTCTGTGAGATGAATTAACAGAACACAGAGCAGTTTCTCAGAAAGCTTCTTTCCAGTTTTGAACGGAAGATATTTTCTTCTTCACCATAGCCCTCTATGGGCTTCCAAATATCCCTTTGCCAATTCCTCAAGAACAGCCTTAGCGAAAGGCTTCTTGAAGGGAAAGATGTAACTCTGTGAGATGAATTAAGAGAACACAGAGCAGTTTCTCAGAAAGCTTCTTTCCAGTTTTGAACGGAAGATATTTCCTTTTTCACCATAGCCCTCTATGGGCTTCCAAATATCCCTTTGCCAATTCCACAAGAAAAGCCTTAGCGAAAGGCTTCTTGAAGGGAAAGATGTAACTCTGTGAGATGAATTAACAGAACACAGAGCAGTTTCTCAGAAAGCTTCTTTCCAGTTTTGAACGGAAGATATTTTCTTTTTCACCATGGCCCTCAATGGGCTTCCAAATATCCCTTTGCCAATTCCTCAAGAACATCCTTAGCGAAAGGCTTCTTGAAGGGAAAGATGTAACACTGTGAGATGAATTCACAGAACAAAGAGCAGTTTCTCAGAAAGCTTCTTTCAAGTTTTGAACGGAAGATATTTCCTTATTAACCATAGCCCTCTAAGGGCTTCCAAATATCCCTTTGCCAATTCCACAAGAACAGCCTTAACGAAAGGCTTCTTGAAGGGAAAGATGTAACTCTGTGAGATGAATTAACAGAACACAGATCAGATTCTCAGAAAGCTTCTTTCCAGTTTTGAACGGAAGATATTTCCTTTTTCACCATAGCCCTCTAGGGGCTTCCAAATATCCCTTTGCAAAATCCACCAGAACAGCCTTAGCGAAAGGCTTCTTGAACGTAAAGATGTAACTCTGTGAGATGAATTTACAGAACACAGAGCAGTTTCTCAGAAAGCTTCTTTCCAGTTTTGAATGGGAGATATTTACTTTTTCACCATAGCCCTCTATGGGCTTCCAAATATCCCTTTGCCAATTCCACAAGAATAGCCTTAGCGAAAGGCTTCTTGAAGGGAAAGATGTAACACTGTGAGATGAATTAACAGAACACAGAGCAGTTTCTCAGAAAACTTCTTTCCAGATCTGAATGCAAGATATTTCGTTTTTCACCATAGCCCTCATTGGGCTTCCAAATATCCCTTTGCCGATTCCACCAGAACAGCCTTAGAGAAAGGCTTCATGAAGGGAATGATGTAACTCTGTGAGATGAATTAACAGACACAGAGCAGTTTCTCAGAAAGCTTCTTTCCAGTTTTGAACGGAAGATATTTCCTTTTTCAACATAGCCCTCTATGGGCTTCCAAATATCCCTTTGCCAATTCCACAAGAACAGCCTTAGCGAAAGGCTTCTTGAAGGGAAAGATGTAACTCTGTGAGATGAATTAACAGAACACAGAGCAGTTTCTCAGAAAGCTTCTTTCCAGTTTTGAACGGGAGACATTTCCTTTTTCACCATAGCCCTCTATGGACTTCCAAATATCCCTCTGCCAATTCCACAAGAACAGCCTTAGCGAAAGGCTTCTTGAAGGGAAAGATGTAACTCTGTGAGTTGAATTAACAGAACACAGAGCAGTTTCTCAGAAAGCTTCTTTCCAGTTTTGATCGGAAGATATTTCCTTTTTCACCATAGCCCTCTATGGGCTTCCAAATATCCATTTGCCAATTCCACAAGAACAGCCTTAGCGAAAGGCTTCTTGAAGGGAAAGATGTAACTCTGTGAGATGAATTCACAGAACACAGAGCAGTTTCTCAGCAAGCTTCTTTCCAATTTGAACGGAAGATATTTCCTTTTTCACCATAGCCCTCTAGGGGCTTCCAAATATCCCTTTGCGAATTCCACAAGAACAGCCTTAGCGAAAGGCTTCTTGAAGGGAAAGATGTAACTCTGTGAGATGAATTCACAGAACACAGAACAGTTTCTGATAAAGCTTCTTTCCAGTTTTGAACGGAAGATATTTCCCTTTTCACCATAGCCCTCTATGGGCTTCCAAATATCCCTTTGCCAATTCCACCAGAACAGCCTTACCGAAAGGCTTCTTGAACGGAAAGATGTAACTCTGTGAGATGAATTAACAGAACACAGAGCAGTTTCTCAGAAAGCTTCTTTCCAGTTTTGAACAGAGGATATTTCGTTTTCCACCATAGCCCTCTATGGGCTTCCAAATATCCATTTGCCAATTCCACAAGAACAGCCTTAGCGAAAGGCTTCTTGAAGGGAAAGATGTAACTCTGTGAGATGAATTAACAGAACACAGAGCAGTTTCTCAGAAAGCTTCTTTCCAGTTTTGAACGGAAGATATTTTCTTTTTCACCATAGCCCTCTATGGGCTTCCAAATATCCCTTTGCCAATCCCTCAAGAACAGCCTTAGCGAAAGGCTTCTTGAAGGGAAAGATGTAACTCTGTGAGATGAATTCACAGAACAAAGAGCAGTTTCTCAGAAAGCTTCTTTCAAGTTTTGAACGGAAGATATTTCCTTATTAACCATAGCCCTCTAAGGGCTTCCAAATATCCCTTTGCCAATTCCACAAGAACAGCCTTAACGAAAGGCTTCTTGAAGGGAAAGATGTAACTCTGTGAGATGAATTAACAGAACACAGATCAGATTCTCAGAAAGCTTCTTTCCAGTTTTGAACGGAAGATATTTCCTTTTTCACCATAGCCCTCTAGGGGCTTCCAAATATCCCTTTGCAAAATCCACCAGAACAGCCTTAGCGAAAGGCTTCTTGAACGTAAAGATGTAACTCTGTGAGATGAATTTACAGAACACAGAGCAGTTTCTCAGAAAGCTTCTTTCCAGTTTTGAATGGGAGATATTTCCTTTTTCACCATAGCCCTCTATGGGCTTCAGAATATCCCTTTGCCAATGCCACAAGAATAGCCTTAGCGAAAGGCTTCTTGAAGGGAAAGATGTAACACTGTGAGATGAATTAACAGAACACAGAGCAGTTTCTCAGAAAACTTCTTTCCAGATCTGAATGCAAGATATTTCGTTTTTCACCATAGCCCTCATTGGGCTTCCAAATATCCCTTTGCCAATTGCACAAGAACAGCCTTAGCGAAAGGCTTCTTGAAGGGAAAGATGTAACTCTGTGAGATGAATTAACAGAACACAGAGCAGTTTCTCAGAAAGCTTCTTTCCAGTTTTGAACGGAAGATATTTTCTTCTTCACCATAGCCCTCTATGGGCTTCCAAATATCCCTTTGCCAATTCCTCAAGAACAGCCTTAGCGAAAGGCTTCTTGAAGGGAAAGATGTAACTCTGTGAGATGAATTAAGAGAACACAGAGCAGTTTCTCAGAAAGCTTCTTTCCAGTTTTGAACGGAAGATATTTCCTTTTTCACCATAGCCCTCTATGGGCTTCCAAATATCCCTTTGCCAATTCCACAAGAAAAGCCTTAGCGAAAGGCTTCTTGAAGGGAAAGATGTAACTCTGTGAGATGAATTAACAGAACACAGAGCAGTTTCTCAGAAAGCTTCTTTCCAGTTTTGAACGGAAGATATTTTCTTTTTCACCATGGCCCTCAATGGGCTTCCAAATATCCCTTTGCCAATTCCTCAAGAACATCCTTAGCGAAAGGCTTCTTGAAGGGAAAGATGTAACTCTGTGAGATGAATTCACAGAACAAAGAGCAGTTTCTCAGAAAGCTTCTTTCAAGTTTTGAACGGAAGATATTTCCTTATTAACCATAGCCCTCTAAGGGCTTCCAAATATCCCTTTGCCAATTCCACAAGAACAGCCTTAACGAAAGGCTTCTTGAAGGGAAAGATGTAACTCTGTGAGATGAATTAACAGAACACAGATCAGATTCTCAGAAAGCTTCTTTCCAGTTTTGAACGGAAGATATTTCCTTTTTCACCATAGCCCTCTAGGGGCTTCCAAATATCCCTTTGCAAAATCCACCAGAACAGCCTTAGCGAAAGGCTTCTTGAACGTAAAGATGTAACTCTGTGAGATGAATTTACAGAACACAGAGCAGTTTCTCAGAAAGCTTCTTTCCAGTTTTGAATGGGAGATATTTACTTTTTCACCATAGCCCTCTATGGGCTTCCAAATATCCCTTTGCCAATTCCACAAGAATAGCCTTAGCGAAAGGCTTCTTGAAGGGAAAGATGTAACACTGTGAGATGAATTAACAGAACACAGAGCAGTTTCTCAGAAAACTTCTTTCCAGATCTGAATGCAAGATATTTCGTTTTTCACCATAGCCCTCATTGGGCTTCCAAATATCCCTTTGCCAATTGCACAAGAACAGCCTTAGCGAAAGGCTTCTTGAAGGGAAAGATGTAACTCTGTGAGATGAATTAAGAGAACACAGAGCAGTTTCTCAGAAAGCTTCTTTCCAGTTTTGAACGGAGGATATTTCCTTTTTCAGCATAGTCCTCTATGAGCTTCCAAATATCAATTTGCCAATTCCACAAGAACAGCCTTAGCGAAAGTCTTCTTAAAGGGAAAGATGTAACTGAGTGAGATGAATTAACAGAACACAGAGCAGTTTCTCAGAAAGCTTCTTTCCAGTTTTGAACGGAAGATATTTCCTTTTTCACCATGGCCATCTATGGGCTTCCAAATATCCCTTTGCGAACTCCACAAGAACAGCCTTAGCGAAAGGCTTCTTGAAAGGAAAGATGTAATTCTGTGAGATGAATTAACAGAGCACAGAGCAGTTTCTCAGAAAGCTTCTTTCCAGTTTTGAATGGGAGATATTTCCTTTTTCACCATAGCCCTCTATGGGCTTCAGAATATCCCTTTGCCAATTCCACAAGAATAGCCTTAGCGAAAGGCTTCTTGAAAGGAAAGATGTAACACAGTGAGATGAATTAACAGAACACAGAGCAGTTTCTCAGAAAACTTCTTTCCAGATCTGAATGCAAGATATTTCGTTTTTCACCATAGCCCTCATTGGACTTCCAAATATCCCTTTGCCAATTCCAAAAGAACAGCCTTAGCGAAAGGCTTCTTGAAGGGAAAGATGTAACTCTGTGAGATGAATTACGAGAACACAGAGCAGTTTCTCAGAAAGCTTCTTTCCAGTTTTGAACGAAAGATATTTCGTTTTTCACCATAGCCCTCTAATGGCTTCCAAATATCCCTTTGCCAATTCCACAAGAACAGGCTTAACGAAAAGCTTCTTGAAGGGAAAGATGTAACTCTGTGAGATGAATGAACAAAACACAGAGCAGTTTCTCAGAAAGCTTCTCTCCAGTTTTGAAAGGAAGATATTTCCTTTTTCACCATAGCCCTCTATGGGCTTCCAAATATCCCTTTTCCAATTCCACAGGAACAGCTTTAGCGAAAGGCTTCTTGAATGGAAAGATGTAACTCTGTGAGATGAATATAGAGAACACAGAGCCGTTTCTCAGAAAGGTTCTTTCCAGTTTTGACAGGAAGATATATCCTTTTTCACCATAGCCCTCTATGGGCTTCCAAATATCCCTTTGCCAATTCCACAAGAACAGCCTTAGCGAAAGGCTTCTTGAACGGAAAGAGGTAACTCTATGAGATGAATTAACAGAACACAGAGCAGTTTCTCAGAAAGCTTCTTTCCAGTTTTGAACAGAAAATATTTCCTTTTTCAACTTGGCCCTCTATGGGCTTCCAAATATCCCTTTGCGAACTCCACAAGAACAGCCTTAGCGAAAGGCTTCTTGAAAGGAAAGATGTAATTCTGTGAGATGAATTAACAGAGCACAGAGCAGTTTCTCAGAAAGCTTCTTTCCAGTTTTGAATGGGAGATATTTCCTTTTTCACCATAGCCCTCTATGGGCTTCAGAATATCCCTTTGCCAATTCCTCAAGAACAGTCTTAGCGAAAGGCTTCTTGAAGGGAAAGATGTAACTCTGTGAGATGAATTCACAGAACAAAGAGCAGTTTCTCAGAAAGCTTCTTTCAAGTTTTGAACGGAAGATATTTCCTTAATAACCATAGCCCTCTAAGGGCTTCCAAATATCCCTTTGCCAATTCCACAAGAACAGCCTTAACGAAAGGCTTCTTGAAGGGAAAGAGGTAACTCTGACAGATGAATTAACAGAACACAGAGCAGTTTCTCAGAAAAATTCTTTCCAGATTTGAATGCAAGATATTTCCTTTTTCACCATAGCCCTCATTGGGCTTCCAAATATCCCTTTGCCAATTCCACCAGAACAGCCTTAGAGAAAGGCTTCATGAAGGGAAAGATGTAACTCTGTGAGATGAATTAACGGACACAGAGCAGTTTCTCAGAAAGCTTCTTTCCAGTTTTGAACGGAAGATATTTCCTTTTTCACCATAGCCCTCTATGGTCTTCCAAATATCCCTTTGCCATTTCCACAAGAACAGCCTTAGCGAAAGGCTTCTTGAACGGAGAGATGTAACTCTGTGAGATGAATTAACAGAACACAGAGCAGTTTCTCAGAAAGCTTCTTTCCAGTTTTGATCGGAAGATATTTCCTTTTTCACCATAGCCCTCTATCGGCTTCCAAATATCCATATGCCAATTCCACAAGAACAGCCTTAGCGAAAGGCTTCTTGAAGGGAAAGATGTAACTCTGTGAGATGAATGCACAAAACACAGAGCAGTTTATCAGAAAGCTTCTTTCCAGTTTGAACGGAGGATATTTCCTTTTTCACCATTGCCCTCTATGGGCTTCCAAATATCCCTTTGCCAATTCCACAAGAACAGCCTTAGCGAAAGGCTTCTTGAAGGGAAAGATGTAACTCTGTGAGATGAATTCACAGAACACAGAACAGTTTCTGATAAAGCTTCTTTCCAGTTTTGAACAGAGGATATTTCGTTTTTCACCATAGCCCTCTATGGGATTCCAAATATCCCTTTGCCAATTCCACAAGAACAGCCTTAGCGAAAGGCTTCTTGAAGGGAAAGATGTAACTCTGTGAGATGAATTAACAGAACACAGAGCAGTTTCTCAGAAAGCTTCTTTCCAGATTTGAATGCAAGATATTTCCTTTTTCACCATAGCCCTCATTGGGCTTCCAAATATCCCTTTGCCAATTCCACAAGTACAGAATTAGCGAAAGGCTTCTTGACGGGAAAGATGTAACTCTGTGAGTTGAATTATCAGAAGACAGAGCAGTTTCTCAGAAAGCTTCTTTCCAGGTTTGAACGGAAGATATTTCCTTTTTCACCATAGCCCTCTATGGGCTTCCAAATATCCCTTTCCCAATTCCACAAGAACAGCCTTAGCGAAAGGCTTCTTGAAGGGAAAGATGTAACTCTGTGAGATGAATTAACAGAACACAGAGCAGTTTCTCAGAAAGCTTCTTTCCAGATTTGAATGCAAGATATTTCCTTTTTCACCATAGCCCTCATTGGGCTTCCAAATATCCCTTTGCCAATTCCACAAGAACAGCCTTAGCGAAAGGCTTCTTGACGGGAAAGATGTAACTCTGTGAGTTGAATTATCAGAAGACAGAGCAGTTTCTCAGAAAGCTTCTTTCCGGGTTGGAACGGAAGATATTTCCTTTTTCACCATAGCCCTCTATTGGCTTCCAAATATCCCTTTGCCAATTCCACAAGAACAGCCTTAGTGAAAGGCTTCTTGAAGGGAAAGACGTAACTCTGTGAGACGAATTCACAGAACACAGAGCAGTTTCTCAGGAAGCTTCCTTCCAGTTTTGAACGGAAGTTATTTCCTTTTTCACCATAGCCCTCTATGGGCTTCCAAATATCCCTTTGCCAATTGCACAAGAACAGCCTTAGCGAAAGGCTTCTTGAAGGGAAAGATGTAACTCTGTGAGATGAATTTAGAGAACACAGAGCAGTTTCTCAGAAAGCTTCTTTCCAGTTTTGAACGGAAGATATTTCCTTTTTCACCATAGCCCTCTATGGGCTTCCAAATATCCCTTTGCCAATTCCATAAGAACAGCCTTAGCGAAAGGCTTCTTGAAGGGAAATATGTAACTCTGTGAGATAAATTAACAGAACACAGAGCAGTTTCTCAGAAAGCTTCTTTCCAGTTTTGAACGGAAGATATTTTCTTTTTCACCATAGCCCTCTATGGTCTTCCAAATATCCCTTTGCCAATTCCACAAGAACAGCCTTAGCGAAAGGCTTCTTGAAGGGAAAGATGTAACTCTGTGAGATGAATTCACAGAACAAAGAGCAGTTTCTCAGAAAGCTTCTTTCATGTTTTGAAAGGAAGATATTTCCTTATTAACCATACCCCTTTATGGGCTTCCAAATATCCCTTTGCCAATTCCACAAGAACAGCCTTAGCGAAAGGCTTCTTGAAGGGAAAGATGTAACTCTGTGAGATAAATTAACAGAACACAGAGCAGTTTCTCAGAAAGCTTCTTTCCAGATTTGAATGCAAGATATTTCCTTTTTCACCATAGCCCTCATTGGGCTTCCAAATATCCCTTTGCCAATTCCACAAGAACAGCCTTAGCGAAAGGCTTCTTGACGGGAAAGATGTAACTCTGTGAGTTGAATTATCAGAAGACAGAGCAGTTTCTCAGAAAGCTTCTTTCCAGGTTTGAACGGAAGATATTTCCTTTTTCACCATAGCCCTCTATGGGCTTCCAAATATCCCTTTGCCAATTCCACAAGAACAGCCTTAGCGAAAGGCTTCTTGAAGGGAAAGATGTAACTCAGTGAGATGAATTAACAGAACACAGAGCAGTTTCTCAGAAAGCTTCTTTCCAGTTTTGAACGGGAGACATTTCCTTTTTCACCATAGCCCTCTATGGGCTTCCAAATATCCCTTTGCCAATTCCACAAGAACAGCCTTAGCGAAAGGCTTCTTGAAGGGAAACATGTAACTCTGTGAGATGAATTAACAGAACACAGAGGAGTTTCTCAGAAAGCTTCTCTCCAGTTTTGAATGGAAGATATTTCCTTTTTCACCATAGCCCTCTATGGGCTTCCAAATATCCCTTTGCCAATTCCACAAGAACAGCTTTAGCGAAAGGCTTCTTGAATGGAAAGATGTAACTCTTTGAGATGAATTAAGAGAACACAGAGCCGTTTCTCAGAAAGCTTCTTTCCAGTTTTGAACGGAAGATATTTCCTTTTTCACCATAGCCCTCTATGGTCTTCCAAATATCCCTTTGCCAATTCCTCAAGAACAGCCTTAGCGAAAGGCTTCTTGAAGGGAAAGATGTAACTCTGTGAGATGAATTCACAGAACAAAGAGCAGTTTCTCAGAAAGCTTCTTTCAAGTTTTGAAAGGAAGATATTTCCTTATTAACCATACCCCTCTATGGGCTTCCAAATATCCCTTTGCCAATTCCACAAGAACAGCCTTAACGAAAGGCTTCTTGAAGGGAAAGATGTAACTCTGTGAGATGAATTAACAGAACACAGAGCAGTTTCTCAGAAAGCTTCTTTCCAGTTTTGAACGGAAGATATTTCCTTTTTCACCATAGCCCTCTATGGGCTTCCAAATATCCCTTTGCCAATTCCACAAGAAGAGCCTTAGCGAAAGGCTTCTTGAAGGGAAATATGTAACTATGTGAGATGAATTAACAGAACACAGAGCAGTTTCTCAGAAAACTTCTTTCCAGTTTTGAACGGAAGATATTTCCTTTTTCACCATAGCCCTCTATGGTCTTCCAAATATCCCTTTGCCAATTCCACAAGAACAGCCTTAGCGAAAGGCTTCTTGAAGGGAAAGATGTAACTCTGTGAGATGAATTAACAGAACACAGAGCAGTTTCTCAGAAAACTTCTTTCCAGATTTGAATGCAAGATATTTCCTTTTTCACCATAGCCCTCATTGGGCTTCCAAATATCCCTTTGCCAATTCCACCAGAACAGCCTTAGAGAAAGGCTTCATGAAGGGAAAGATGTAACTCTGTGAGATGAATTAACGGACACAGAGCAGTTTCTCAGAAAGCTTCTTTCCAGTTTTGAACGGAAGATATTTCCTTTTTCAACATAGCCCTCTATGGGCTTCCAAATATCCCTTTGCCAATTCCACAAGAACAGCCTTAGCGAAAGGCTTCTTGAAGGGAAAGATGTAACTCTGTGAGATGAATTAACAGAACACAGAGCAGTTTCTCAGAAGGCTTCTTTCCAGTTTTGAACGGGAGACATTTCCTTTTTCACCATAGCCCTCTATGGGCTTCCAAATATCCCTTTGCCAATTCCACAAGAACAGCCTTAGCGAAAGACTTCTTGAAGGGAAAGATGTAACTCTGTGAGATGAATTAACAGAACACAGAACAGTTTCTCAGAAAGCTTCTTTCCAGTTTTGAACGGAAGATATTTCCTTTTTCACCATAGCCCTCTATGGTCTTCCAAATATCCCTTTGCCATTTCCACAAGAACAGCCTTAGCGAAAGGCTTCTTGAACGGAGAGATGTAACTCTGTGAGATGAATAAACAGAACACAGAGCAGTTTCTCAGAAAGCTTCTTTCCAGTTTTGATCGGAAGATATTTCCTTTTTCACCATAGCCCTCTATCGGCTTCCAAATATCCATATGCCAATTCCACAAGAACAGCCTTAGCGAAAGGCTTCTTGAAGGGAAAGATGTAACTCTGTGAGATGAATGCACAAAACACAGAGCAGTTTCTCAGAAAGCTTCTTTCCAGTTTGAACGGAGGATATTTCCTTTTTCACCATTGCCCTCTATGGGCTTCCAAATATCCCTTTGCCAATTCCACAAGAACAGCCTTAGCGAAAGGCTTCTTGAAGGGAAAGATGTAACTCTGTGAGATGAATTCACAGAACACAGAACAGTTTCTGATAAAGCTTCTTTCCAGTTTTGAACGGAAGATATTTCCCTTTTCACCATAGCCCTCTATGGGCTTCCAAATATCCCTTTGCCAATTCCACAAGAACAGCCTTAGCGAAAGGCTTCTTGATGGGAACGATGTAACTCTGTGAGATGAATTAACAGAACACAGAGCAGTTTCTCAGAAAGCTTCTTTCCAGTTTTGAACAGAGGATATTTCGTTTTTCACCATAGCCCTCTATGGGATTCCAAATATCCCTTTGCCAATTCCACAAGAACAGCCTTAGCGAAAGGCTTCTTGAAGGGAAAGATGTAACTCTGTGAGATGAATTAACAGAACACAGAGCAGTTTCTCAGAAAGCTTCTTTCCAGATTTGAATGCAAGATATTTCCTTTTTCACCATAGCCCTCATTGGGCTTCCAAATATCCCTTTGCCAATTCCACAAGAACAGAATTAGCGAAAGGCTTCTTGACGGGAAAGATGTAACTCTGTGAGTTGAATTATCAGAAGACAGAGCAGTTTCTCAGAAAGCTTCTTTCCAGGTTTGAACGGAAGATATTTCCTTTTTCACCATAGCCCTCTATGGGCTTCCAAATATCCCTTTCCCAATTCCACAAGAACAGCCTTAGCGAAAGGCTTCTTGAAGGGAAAGATGTAACTCTGTGAGATGAATTAACAGAACACAGAGCAGTTTCTCAGAAAGCTTCTTTCCAGATTTGAATGCAAGATATTTCCTTTTTCACCATAGCCCTCATTGGGCTTCCAAATATCCCTTTGCCAATTCCACAAGAACAGCCTTAGCGAAAGGCTTCTTGACGGGAAAGATGTAACTCTGTGAGTTGAATTATCAGAAGACAGAGCAGTTTCTCAGAAAGCTTCTTTCCGGGTTGGAACGGAAGATATTTCCTTTTTCACCATAGCCCTCTATTGGCTTCCAAATATCCCTTTGCCAATTCCACAAGAACAGCCTTAGTGAAAGGCTTCTTGAAGGGAAAGACGTAACTCTGTGAGACGAATTCACAGAACACAGAGCAGTTTCTCAGGAAGCTTCCTTCCAGTTTTGAACGGAAGTTATTTCCTTTTTCACCATAGCCCTCTATGGGCTTCCAAATATCCCTTTGCCAATTGCACAAGAACAGCCTTAGCGAAAGGCTTCTTGAAGGGAAAGATGTAACTCTGTGAGATGAATTTAGAGAACACAGAGCAGTTTCTCAGAAAGCTTCTTTCCAGTTTTGAACGGAAGATATTTCCTTTTTCACCATAGCCCTCTATGGGCTTCCAAATATCCCTTTGCCAATTCCATAAGAACAGCCTTAGCGAAAGGCTTCTTGAAGGGAAATATGTAACTCTGTGAGATAAATTAACAGAACACAGAGCAGTTTCTCAGAAAGCTTCTTTCCAGTTTTGAACGGAAGATATTTTCTTTTTCACCATAGCCCTCTATGGTCTTCCAAATATCCCTTTGCCAATTCCACAAGAACAGCCTTAGCGAAAGGCTTCTTGAAGGGAAAGATGTAACTCTGTGAGATGAATTCACAGAACAAAGAGCAGTTTCTCAGAAAGCTTCTTTCATGTTTTGAAAGGAAGATATTTCCTTATTAACCATACCCCTTTATGGGCTTCCAAATATCCCTTTGCCAATTCCACAAGAACAGCCTTAGCGAAAGGCTTCTTGAAGGGAAAGATGTAACTCTGTGAGATGAATTAACAGAACACAGAGCAGTTTCTCAGAAAGCTTCTTTCCAGTTTTGAACGTTAGACATTTCCTTTTTCACCATACCCCTCTATGGGCTTCCAAATATCCCTTAGCCAATTCCACAAGAACAGCCTTAGCGAATGGATTCTTGAAGGGAAACATGTAACTCTGTGAGATGAATTAACAGAACACAGAGGACTTTCTCAGAAAGCTTCTCTCCAGTTTTGAATGGAAGATATTTCCTTTTTCACCATAGCCCTCTATGATCTTCCAAATATCCCTTTGCGAATTCCACAAGAACAGCTTTAGCGAAAGGCTTCTTGAATGGAAAGATGTAACTCTGTGAGATGAATTAAGAGAACACAGAGCCGTTTCTCAGAAAGCTTCTTTCCAGTTTTGAACGGAAGATATTTCCTTTTTCATCATAGCCCTCTATGGGCTTCCAAATATCCCTTTGCCAATTCCGCAAGAACAGCCTTAGCGAAAGGCTTCTTGAAGGGAAAGATGTAACTCTGTGAGATGAATTAACAGATCACAGAGCAGTTTCTCAGAAAGCTTCTTTCCAGATTTGAATGCAAGATATTTCCTTTTTCACCATAGCCCTCATTGGGCTTCCAAATATCCCTTTGCCAATTCCACAAGAACAGCCTTAGCGAAAGGCTTCTTGACGGGAAAGATGTAACTCTGTGAGTTGAATTATCAGAAGACAGAGCAGTTTCTCAGAAAGCTTCTTTCCAGGTTTGAACGGAAGATATTTCCTTTTTCACCATAGCCCTATATGGGCTTCCAAATATCCCTTTGCCAATTCCACAAGAACAGCCTTAGCGAAAGGCTTCTTGAAGGGAAAGATGTAACTCAGTGAGATGAATTAACAGAACACAGAGCAGTTTCTCAGAAGGCTTCTTTCCAGTTTTGAACGGGAGACATTTCCTTTTTCACCATAGCCCTCTATGGGCTTCCAAATATCCCTTTGCCAATTCCACAAGAACAGCCTTAGCGAAAGGCTTCTTGAAGGGAAACATGTAACTCTGTGAGATGAATTAACAGAACACAGAGGAGTTTCTCAGAAAGCTTCTCTCCAGTTTTGAATGGAAGATATTTCCTTTTTCACCATAGCCCTCTATGGGCTTCCAAATATCCCTTTGCCAATTCCACAAGAACAGCTTTAGCGAAAGGCTTCTTGAATGGAAAGATGTAACTCTTTGAGATGAATTAAGAGAACACAGAGCCGTTTCTCAGAAAGCTTCTTTCCAGTTTTGAACGGAAGATATTTCCTTTTTCACCATAGCCCTCTATGGTCTTCCAAATATCCCTTTGCCAATTCCTCAAGAACAGCCTTAGCGAAAGGCTTCTGGAAGGGAAAGATGTAACTCTGTGAGATGAATTCACAGAACAAAGAGCAGTTTCTCAGAAAGCTTCTTTCAAGTTTTGAAAGGAAGATATTTCCTTATTAACCATACCCCTCTATGGGCTTCCAAATATCCCTTTGCCAATTCCACAAGAACAGCCTTAACGAAAGGCTTCTTGAAGGGAAAGATGTAACTCTGTGAGATGAATAAACAGAACACAGAGCAGTTTCTCAGAAAGCTTCTTTCCAGTTTTGAACGGAAGATATTTCCTTTTTCACCATAGCCCTCTAGGGGCTTCCAAATATCCCTTTGCAAAATCCACCAGAACAGCCTTAGCGAAAGGCTTCTTAAACGGAAAGATGTAACTCTGTGAGATGAATTAACAGAACACAGAGCAGTTTCTCAGAAAGCTTCTTTCCAGTTTTGAACGGAAGATATTTCCTTTTTCACCATAGCCCTCTATGGTCTTCCAAATATCCCTTTGCCAATTCCACAAGAACAGCCTTAGCGAAAGGCTTCTTGAAGGGAAAGATGTAACTCTGTGAGATGAATTAACAGAACACAGAGCAGTTTCTCAGAAAGCTTCTTTCCAGTTTTGATCGGAAGATATTTCCTTTTTCACCATAGCCCTCTATGGGATTCCAAATATCCATATGCAAATTCCACAAGAACAGCCTTAGCGAAAGGCTTCTTGAAGGGAAAGATGTAACTCTGTGAGATGAATTCACAAAACACAGAGCAGTTTCTCAGAAAGCTTCTTTCCAGTTTGAACGGAGGATATTTCCTTTTTCACCATTGCCCTCTATGGGCTTCCAAATATCCCTTTGCCAATTCCAAAAGAACAGCCTTAGCGAAAGGCTTCTTGAAGGGAAAGATGTAAGTCTGTGTGATGAATTCACAGAACACAGAACAGTTTCTGATAAAGCTTCTTTCCAGTTTTGAACGGAAGATATTTCCCTTTTCACCATAGCCCTCTATGGGCTTCCAAATATCCCTTTGCCAATTCCACAAGAACAGCCTTAGCGAAAGGCTTCTTGAAGGGAACGATGTAACTCTGTGAGATGAATTAACAGAACACATAGCAGTTTCTCAGAAAGCTTCTTTCCAGTTTTGAACAGAGGATATTTCGTTTTTCACCATAGCCCTCTATGGGCTTCCAAATATCCCTTTGCCAATTCCACCAGAACAGCCTTACCGAAAGGTTCTTGAACGGAAAGATGTAACTCTGTGAGAGGAATTAACAGAACACAGAGCAGTTTCTCAGAAAGCTTCTTTCCAGTTTTGAACGGAAGATATTTCCTTTTTCATCATAGCCCTCTATGGGCTTCCAAATATCCCTTTGCCAATTCCACCAGAACAGCCTTAGCGAAAGGCTTCTTGAAGGGAAAGATGTAACTCTGTGGGATGAATTAACAGAACACAGAGCAGTTTCTCAGAAAGCTTCTTTCCAGATTTGAATGCAAGATATTTCCTTTTTCACCATAGCCCTCATTGGGCTTCCAAATATCACTTTGCCAATTCCACAAGAACAGCCTTAGCGAAAGGATTCTTGAAGGGAAACATGTAACTCTGTGGGATGAATTAACAGAACACAGAGGAGTTTCTCAGAAAGCTTCTCTCCAGTTTTGAATGGAAGATATTTCCTTTTTCACCATAGCCCTCTATGATCTTCCAAATATCCCTTTGCCAATTCCACAAGAACAGCTTTAGCGAAAGGCTTCTTGAATGGAAAGATGTAACTCTGTGAGATGAATTAGGAGAACACAGAGCCGTTTCTCAGAAAGCTTCTCTCCAGTTTTGAATGGAAGATATTTCCTTTTTCACCATAGCCCTCTATGGGCTTCCAAATATCCCTTTGCCAATTTCACAAGAACAGCCTTAGCGAAAGGCTTCTTGAAGGGAAAGATGTAACACTGTGAGATGAATTAACAGAACACAGAGCAGTTTCTCAGAAAGCTTCTTTCCAGATATGAATGCAAGATATTTCCTTTTTCACCATAGCCCTCATTGGGCTTCCAAATATCCCTTTGCCAATTCCACAAGAACAACCTTAGCGAAAGGCTTCTTGACGGGAAAGATGTAACTCTGTGAGTTGAATTATCAGAAGACAGAGCAGTTTCTCAGAAAGCTTCTTTCCAGGTTTGAACGGAAGATATTTCCTTTTTCACCATAGCCCTCTATTGGCTTCCAAATATCCCTTTCCCAATTCCACAAGAACAGCCTTAGCGAAAGGCTTCTTGAAGGGAAAGATGTAACTCTGTGAGATGAATTAACAGAACACAGAGAAGTTTCTCAGAAAGCTTCTCTCCAGTTTTGAATGGGAGATATTTCCATTTTCACCATAGCCCTCTATGGCCTTTAGAATATCCCTTTGCCAATTCCACAAGAACAGCCTTAGCGAAAGGCTTCTTGAAGGGAAAGATGTAACTCTGTGAGATGAATTAACAGAACACAGAGCAGTTTCTCAGAAAGCTTCTTTCCAGATTTGAATGCAAGATATTTCCTTTTTCACCATAGCCCTCATTGGGCTTCCAAATATCCCTTTGCCAATTCCACAAGAACAGAATTAGCGAAAGGCTTCTTGAAGGGAAAGATGTAACTCTGTGAGATGAATTAACAGAACACAGATCAGTTTCTCAGAAAGCTTCTTTCCAGTTTTGAACGGGAGACATTTCCTTTTTCACCATACCCCTCTATGGGCTTCCAAATATCCCTTTGCCAATTCCACAAGAACAGCCTTAGCGAAAGGCTTCTTGAAGGGAAAGAGGTAACTCTGTGAGATGAATTAACAGAACACAGAGCAGTTTCTCAGAAAACTTCTTTCCAGATTTGAATGCAAGATATTTCCTTTTTCACCATAGCCCTCATGGTCTTCCAAATATCCCTTTGCCAATTCCACAAGAACAGCCTTAGTGAAAGGCTTCTTGAAGGGAAAGATGTAACTCTTTGAGATGAATTAACAGACACAGAGCAGTTTCTCAGAAAGATTCTTTCCAGTTTTGAACGGAAGATATTTCCTTTTTCACCATAGCCCTCTATGGGCTTCCAAATATCCCTTTGCCAATTCCACAAGAACAGCCTTAGCGAAAGGCTTCTTGAAGGGAAAGATGTAACTCTGTGAGATGAATTAACAGAACACAGAGCAGTTTCTCAGAAAGCTTCTTTCCAGGTTTGAATGGGAGATATTTCCTTTTTCACCATAGCCCTCTATGGGCTTCAGAATATCCCTTTGCCAATTCCACAAGAATAGCCTTAGCGAAAGGCTTCTTGAAGGGAAAGATGTAACACTGTGAGATGAATTAACAGAACACAGAGCAGTTTCTCAGAAAACTTCTTTCCAGATCTGAATGCAAGATATTTCGTTTTTCACCATAGCCCTCATTGGGCTTCCAAATATCCCTTTGCCAATTCCAAAAGAACAGAATTAGCGAAAGGCTTCTTGAAGGGAAAGATGTAACTCTGTGAGATGAATTACGAGAACACAGAGCAGTTTCTCAGAAAGCTTCTTTCTAGTTTTGAACGAAAGATATTTCCTTTTTCACCATAGCCCTCTAATGGCTTCCAAATATCCCTTTGCCAATTCCACAAGAACAGGCTTAACGAAAGGCTTCTTGAAGGGAAAGATGTAACTCTGTGAGATGAATGAACAAAACACAGAGCAGTTTCTCAGAAAGCTTCTCTCCAGTTTTGAAAGGAAGATATTTCCTTTTTCACCATAGCCCTCTATGGGCTTCCAAATATCCCTTTTCCAATTCCACAGGAACAGCTTTAGCGAAAGGCTTCTTGAAAGGAAAGATGTAACGCTGTGAGATGAATATAGAGAACACAGAGCCGTTTCTCAGAAAGCTTCTTTCCAGTTTTGACAGGAAGATATATCCTTTTTCACCATAGCCCTCTATGGGCTTCCAAATATCCCTTTGCCAATTCCACAAGAACAGCCTTAGCGAAAGGCTTCTTGAAAGGAAAGATGTAATTCTGTGAGATGAATTAACAGAGCACAGAGCAGTTTCTCAGAAAGCTTCTTTCCAGTTTTGAATGGGAGATATTTCCTTTTTCACCATAGCCCTCTATGGGCTTCAGAATATCCCTTTGCCAATTCCTCAAGAACAGCCTTAGCGAAAGGCTTCTTGAAGGGAAAGATGTAACTCTGTGAGATGAATTCACAGAACAAAGAGCAGTTTCTCAGAAAGCTTCTTTCAAGTTTTGAACGGAAGATATTTCCTTATTAACCATAGCCCTCTAAGGGCTTCCAAATATCCCTTTGCCAATTCCACAATAACAGCCTTAACGAAAGGCTTCTTGAAGGGAAAGATGTAACTCTGTGAGATGAATTAACAGAACACAGATCAGTTTCTCAGAAAGCTTCTTTCCAGTTTTGAACGGAAGATAATTCCTTTTTCACCATAGCCCTCTAGGGGCTTCCAAATATCCCTTTGCAAAATCCACCAGAACAGCCTTAGCGAAAGGCTTCCTGAACGGAAAGATGTAACTCTGTGAGATGAATTTACAGAACACAGAGCAGTTTCTCAGAAAGCTTCTATCCAGTTTTGAACGGAAGATATTTCCTTTTTCACGATAGCCCTCTATGGGCTTCCAAATATCCCTTTGCCAATTCCACAAGAACAGCCTTAGCGAAAGGCTTCTTGAAGGGAAAGATGTAACTCAGTGAGATGAATTAACAGAACACAGAGCAGTTTCTCAGAAAACTTCTTTCCAGATTTGAATGCAAGATATTTCCTTTTTCACCATAGCCCTCATTGGGCTTCCAAATATCCCTTTGCCGATTCCACCAGAACAGCCTTAGAGAAAGGCTTCATGAAGGAAAAGATGTAACTCTGTGAGATGAATTAACAGACACAGAGCAGTTTCTCAGAAAGCTTCTTTCCAGTTTTGAACGGAAGATATTTCCTTTTTCAACATAGCCCTCTATGGGCTTCCAAATATCCCTTTGCCAATTCCACAAGAACAGCCTTAGCGAAAGGCTTCTTGAAGGGAAAGATGTAACTCTTTGAGATGAATTAACAGAACACAGAGCAGTTTCTCAGAAAGCTTCTTTCCAGTTTTGAACGGGAGACATTTCCTTTTTCACCATAGCCCTCTATGGGCTTCCAAATATCCCTTTGCCAATTCCACAAGAACAGCCTTAGCGAAAGGCTTCTTGAAGGGAAAGATGTAACTCTGTGAGTTGAATTAACAGAACACAGAGCAGTTTCTCAGAAAGCTTCTTTCCAGTTTTGATCGGAAGATATTTCCTTTTTCACCGTAGCCCTCTATGGGCTTCCAAATATCCATTTGCCAATTCCACAAGAACAGCCTTAGCGAAAGGCTTCTTGAAGGGAAAGATGTAACTCTGTGAGATGAATTCACAGAACACAGAGCAGTTTCTCAGCAAGCTTCTTTCCAGTTTGAACGGAAGATATTTCCTTTTTCACCATTGCCCTCTATGGGCTTCCAAATATCCCTTTGCGAATTCCACAAGAACAGCCTTAGCGAAAGGCTTCTTGAAGGGAAAGATGTAACTCTGTGAGATGAATTCACAGAACACAGAACAGTTTCTGATAAAGCTTCTTTCCAGTTTTGAACGGAAGATATTTCCCTTTTCACCATAGCCCTCTATGGGCTTCCAAATATCCCTTTGCCAATTCCACAAGAACAGAATTAGCGAAAGGCTTCTTGAAGGGAACGATGTAACTCTGTGAGATGAATTAACAGAACACAGAGCAGTTTCTCAGAAAGCTTCTTTCCAGTTTTGAACAGAGGATATTTCGTTTTCCACCATAGCCCTCTATGGGCTTCCAAATATCCCTTTGCCAATTCCACCAGAACAGCCTTACCGAAAGGCTTCTTGAACGGAAAGATGTAACTCTGTGAGATGAATTAACAGAACACAGAGCAGTTTCTCAGAAAGCTTCTTTCCAGTTTTGAACGGAAGATATTTCCTTTTTCATCATAGCCCTCTATGGGCTTCCAAATATCCCTTTGCCAATTCCACAAGAACAGCCTTAGCGAAAGGCTTCTTGAAGGGAAAGATGTAACTCTGTGAGACGAATTAACAGAACACAGAGCAGTTTCTCAGAAAACATCTTTCCAGATTTGAATGCAAGATATTTCCTTTTCACCATAGCCCTCATTGGGCTTCCAAATATCCCTTTGCCAATTCCACAAGAAAAGCCTTAGCGAAAGGCTTCTTGACGGGACAGATGTAACTCTGTGAGATGAATTATCAGAAGACAGAGCAGTTTCTCAGAAAACTTCTTTCCAGTTTTGAACGGAAGATATTTCCTTTTTCACCATAGCCCTCTATGGGCTTCCAAATATCCCTTTGCCAATTCCACAAGAACAGCCTTAGCGAAAGGCTTCTTGAAGGGAAAGATGTAACTCTGTGAGATGAATTAACAGAACACAGATCAGTTTCTCAGAAAGCTTCTTTCCAGTTTTGAACGGGAGACATTTCCTTTTTCACCATACCCCTCTATAGGCTTCCAAATATCCCTTTGCCAATTCCACAAGAACAGCCTTAGCGAAAGGCTTCTTGAAGGGAAAGATGTAACTCTGTGCGATGAATTAACAGAACACAGAGCAGTTTCTCAGAAAACTTCTTTCCAGATTTGAATGCAAGATATTTCCTTTTTCACCATAGCCCTCATGGTCTTCCAAATATCCCTTTGCCAATTCCACAAGAACAGCCTTAGTGAAAGGCTTCTTGAAGGGAAAGATGGAACTCTGTGAGATGAATTAACAGACACAGAGCAGTTTCTCAGAAAGATTCTTTCCAGTTTTGAACGGAAGATATTTCCTTTTTCACCATAGCCCTCTATGGGCTTCCAAATATCCCTTTGCCAATTCCACAGGAACAGACTTAGCGAAAGGCTTCTTGAAGGGAAAGATGTAACTCTGTGAGATGAATTCACAGAACACAGAGCAGTTTCTCAGGAAGCTTCTTTCCAGTTTTGAACGGAAGTTATTTCCTTTTTCACCCTAGCCCTCTATGGTCTTATAAAGATCCCTTTGCCAATTCCACAAGAACAGGCTTAGCGAAAGGCTTCTTGAAGGGAAAGATGTAAATCGGTGAGATGAATTAACAGAACACAGAGCAGTTTCTCAGAAAGCTTCTTTCCAGTTTTGAATGGGAGATATTTCCTTTTTCACCATTGCCCTCTATGGGCTTCAGAATATCCCTTTGCCAATTCCACAAGAATAGCCTTAGCGAAAGGCTTCATGAAGGGAAAGATGTAACACTGTGAGATGAATTAACAGAACACAGAGCAGTTTCTCAGAAAACTTCTTTCCAGATCTGAATGCAAGATATTTCGTTTTTCACCATAGCCCTCATTGGGCTTCCAAATATCCCTTTGCCAATTCCAAAAGAACAGCCTTAGCGAAAGGCTTCTTGAAGGGAAAGATGTAACTCTGTGAGATGAATTACGAGAACACAGAGCAGTTTCTCAGAAAGCTTCTTTCCAGTTTTGAACGAAAGATATTTCCTTTTTCACCATAGCCCTCTAAGGACTTCCAGATATCCCTTTGCCAATTCCACAAGAACAGGCTTAACGAAAGGCTTCTTGAAGGGAAAGATGTAACTCGGTGAGATGAATTAACAAAACACAGAGCAGTTCATCAGAAAGCTTCTCTCCACTTTTGAACGGAAGATATTTCCTTTTTCACCATAGCCCTCTATGGGCTTCCAAATATCCCTTTGCCAATTCCACAAGAACAGCCTTAGTGAAAAGCTTCTTGAAGGGAAAGACGTAACACTGTGAGACGAATTCACAGAACACAGAGCAGTTTCTCAGAAAGCTTCTTTCCAGTTTTGAACGGAAGATATATCCTTTTTCACCATAGCAGTCTATGGGCTTCCAAATATCCCTTTCCCAATTCCACAAGAACAGCCTTAGCGAAAGGCTTCTTGAAGGAAAAGATGTAACTCTGTGAGATGAATTCACAGAACACAGAGCCGTTTCTCAGCAAGCTTCTTTCCAGTTTGAACGGAAGATATTTCCTTTTTCACCATTGCCCTCTATGGGCTTCCAAATATCCCTTTGCGAATTCCACAAGAACAGCCTTAGCGAAAGGCTTCTTGAAGGGAAAGATGTAACTCTGTGAGATGAATTAAGAGAACACAGAGCAGTTTCTCAGAAAGCTTCTTTCCAGTTTTGAACGGAAGATATTTCCTTTTTCACCATAGCCCTCTATGGGCTTCCAAATATCCCTTTGCCAATTCCAAAAGAACAGCCTTAGCGAAAGGCTTCTTGAAGGGAAAGATGTAACTCTGTGAGATGAATTAACAGAACACAGAGCAGTTTCTCAGAAAGCTTCTTTCCAGTTTTGAACGGAAGATATTTTCTTTTTCACCATAGCCCTCTATGGGCTTCCAAATATCCCTTTGCCAATCCCTCAAGAACAGCCTTAGCGAAAGGCTTCTTGAAGGGAAAGATGTAACTCTGTGAGATGAATTCACAGAACAAAGAGCAGTTTCTCAGAAAGCTTCTTTCAAGTTTTGAACGGAAGATATTTCCTTATTAACCATAGCCCTCTAAGGGCTTCCAAATATCCCTTTGCCAATTCCACAAGAACAGTCTTAACGAAAGGCTTCTTGAAGGGAAAGATGTAACTCTGTGAGATGAATTAACAGAACACAGAGCAGTTTCTCAGAAAGCTTCTTTCCAGTTTTGAACGGAAGATATTTCCTTTTTCACCATAGCCCTCTATGGGCTTCCAAATATCCCTTTGCCAATTCCACAAGAACAGCCTTAGCGAAAGGCTTCTTGAAGGGAAAGATGTAACTCTGTGAGATGAATTAACAGAACACAGAGCAGTTTCTCAGAAAGCTTCTTTCCAGTTTTGAACGGAAGATATTTACTTTTTCACCATAGCCCTCTATGGGCTTCCAAATATCCCTTTGCCAATTGCACAAGAACAGCCTTAGCGAAAGGCTTCTTGAAGGGAAAGATGTAACTCTGTGAGATGAATTAAGAGAACACAGAGCAGTTTCTCAGAAAGCTTCTTTCCAGTTTTGAACGGAGGATATTTCCTTTTTCAGCATAGTCCTCTATGAGCTTCCAAATATCAATTTGCCAATTCCACAAGAACAGCCTTAGCGAAAGTCTTCTTAAAGGGAAAGATGTAACTGAGTGAGATGAATTAACAGAACACAGAGCAGTTTCTCAGAAAGCTTCTTTCCAGTTTTGAACGGAAGATATTTCCTTTTTCACCATGGCCATCTATGGGCTTCCAAATATCCCTTTGCGAACTCCACAAGAACAGCCTTAGCGAAAGGCTTCTTGAAAGCAAAGATGTAATTCTGTGAGATGAATTAACAGAGCACAGAGCAGTTTCTCAGAAAGCTTCTTTCCAGTTTTGAATGGGAGATATTTCCTTTTTCACCATAGCCCTCTATGGGCTTCAGAATATCCCTTTGCCAATTCCACAAGAATAGCCTTAGCGAAAGGCTTCTTGAAAGGAAAGATGTAACACTGTGAGATGAATTAACAGAACACAGAGCAGTTTCTCAGAAAACTTCTTTCCAGATCTGAATGCAAGATATTTCGTTTTTCACCATAGCCCTCATTGGACTTCCAAATATCCCTTTGCCAATTCCAAAAGAACAGCCTTAGCGAAAGGCTTCTTGAAGGGAAAGATGTAACTCTGTGAGATGAATTACGAGAACACAGAGCAGTTTCTCAGAAAGCTTCTTTCCAATTTTGAACGAAAGATATTTCGTTTTTCACCATAGCCCTCTAATGGCTTCCAAATATCCCTTTGCCAATTCCACAAGAACAGGCTTAACGAAAAGCTTCTTGAAGGGAAAGATGTAACTCTGTGAGATGAATGAACAAAACACAGAGCAGTTTCTCAGAAAGCTTCTCTCCAGTTTTGAAAGGTAGATATTTCCTTTTTCACCATAGCCCTCTATGGGCTTCCAAATATCCCTTTTCCAATTCCACAGGAACAGCTTTAGCGAAAGGCTTCTTGAATGGAAAGATGTAACTCTGTGAGATGAATATAGAGAACACAGAGCCGTTTCTCAGAAAGGTTCTTTCCAGTTTTGACAGGAAGATATATCCTTTTTCACCATAGCCCTCTATGGGCTTCCAAATATCCCTTTGCCAATTCCCCAAGAACAGCCTTAGCGAAAGGCTTCTTGAACGGAAAGAGGTAACTCTATGAGATGAATTAACAGAACACAGAGCAGTTTCTCAGAAAGCTTCTTTCCAGTTTTGAACAGAAAATATTTCCTTTTTCAACTTGGCCCTCTATGGGCTTCCAAATATCCCTTTGCGAACTCCACAAGAACAGCCTTAGCGAAAGGCTTCTTGAAAGGAAAGATGTAATTCTGTGAGATGAATTAACAGAGCACAGAGCAGTTTCTCAGAAAGCTTCTTTCCAGTTTTGAATGGGAGATATTTCCTTTTTCACCATAGCCCTCTATGGGCTTCAGAATATCCCTTTGCCAATTCCTCAAGAACAGTCTTAGCGAAAGGCTTCTTGAAGGAAAAGATGTAACTCTGTGAGATGAATTCACAGAACAAAGAGCAGTTTCTCAGAAAGCTTCTTTCAAGTTTTGAACGGAAGATATTTCCTTAATAACCATAGCCCTCTAAGGGCTTCCAAATATCCCTTTGCCAATTCCACAAGAACAGCCTTAACGAAAGGCTTCTTGAAGGGAAAGAGGTAACTCTGTGAGATGAATTAACAGAACACAGATCAGTTTCTCAGAAAGCTTCTTTCCAGTTTTGAACGGAAGATAATTCCTTTTTCACCATAGCCCTCTAGGGGCTTCCCAATATCCCTTTGCAAAATCCACCAGAACAGCCTTAGCGAAAGGCTTCCTGAACGGAAAGATATAACTCTGTGAGATGAATTTACAGAACACAGAGCAGTTTCTCAGAAAGCTTCTATCCAGTTTTGAACGGAAGATATTTCCTTTTTCACGATAGCCCTCTATGGGCTTCCAAATATCCCTTTGCCAATTCCACAAGAACAGCCTTAGCGAATGGCTTCTTGAAGGTAAAGATGTAACTCAGTGAGATGAATTAACAGAACACAGAGCAGTTTCTCAGAAAACTTCTTTCCAGATTTGAATGCAAGATATTTCCTTTTTCACCATAGCCCTCATTGGGCTTCCAAATATCCCTTTGCCGATTCCACCAGAACAGCCTTAGAGAAAGGCTTCATGAAGGGAATGATGTAACTCTGTGAGATGAATTAACAGACACAGAGCAGTTTCTCAGAAAGCTTCTTTCCAGTTTTGAACGGAAGATATTTCCTTTTTCAACATAGCCCTCTATGGGCTTCCAAATATCCCTTTGCCAATTCCACAAGAACAGCCTTAGCGAAAGGCTTCTTGAAGGGAAAGATGTAACTCTGTGAGATGAATTAACAGAACACAGAGCAGTTTCTCAGAAAGCTTCTTTCCAGTTTTGAACGGGAGATATTTCCTTTTTCACCATAGCCCTCTATGGACTTCCAAATATCCCTCTGCCAATTCCACAAGAACAGCCTTAGCGAAAGGCTTCTTGAAGGGAAAGATGTAACTCTGTGAGTTGAATTAACAGAACACAGAGCAGTTTCTCAGAAAGCTTCTTTCCAGTTTTGATCGGAAGATATTTCCTTTTTCACCATAGCCCTCTATGGGCTTCCAAATATCCCTTTGCCAATTCCACAAGAACAGCCTTAGCGAAAGGCTTCTTGAAGGGAAAGATGTAACTCTGTGAGATGAATTCACAGAACACAGAGCAGTTTCTCAGCAAGCTTCTTTCCAATTTGAACGGAAGATATTTCCTTTTTCACCATAGCCCTCTATGGGCTTCCAAATATCCCTTTGCGAATTCCACAAGAACAGCCTTAGCGAAAGGCTTCTTGAAGGGAAAGATGTAACTCTGTGAGATGAATTCACAGAACACAGAACAGTTTCTGATAAAGCTTCTTTCCAGTTTTGAACGGAAGATATTTCCCTTTTCACCATAGCCCTCTATGGGCTTCCAAATATCCCTTTGCCAATTCCAAAAGAACAGCCTTAGCGAAAGGCTTCTTGAAGGGAAAGATGTAACTCTGTGAGATGAATTAACAGAACACAGAGCAGTTTCTCAGAAAGCTTCTTTCAGGTTTTGAACAGAGGATATTTCGTTTTCCACCATAGCCCTCTATGGGCTTCCAAATATCCCTTTGCCAATTCCACAAGAACAGCCTTAGCGAAAGGCTTCTTGAAGGGAAAGATGTAACTCTGTGAGATGAATTAACAGAACACAGAGCAGTTTCTCAGAAAGCTTCTTTCCAGTTTTGAACGGAAGATATTTTCTTTTTCACCATAGCCCTCTATGGGCTTCCAAATATCCCTTTGCCAATCCCTCAAGAACAGCCTTAGCGAAAGGCTTCTTGAAGGGAAAGATGTAACTCTGTGAGATGAATTACGAGAACACAGAGCAGTTTCTCAGAAAGCTTCTTTCAAGTTTTGAACGGAAGATATTTCCTTATTAACCATAGCCCTCTAAGGGCTTCCAAATATCCCTTTGCCAATTCCACAAGAACAGCCTTAACGAAAGGCTTCTTGAAGGGAAAGTTGTAACTCTGTGAGATGAATTAACAGAACACAGATCAGATTCTCAGAAAGCTTCTTTCCAGTTTTGAACGGAAGATATTTCCTTTTTCACCATAGCCCTCTAGGGGCTTCCAAATATCCCTTTGCAAAATCCACCAGAACAGCCTTAGCGAAAGGCTTCTTGAACGTAAAGATGTAACTCTGTGAGATGAATTTACAGAACACAGAGCAGTTTCTCAGAAAGCTTCTTTCCAGTTTTGAATGGGAGATATTTCCTTTTTCACCATAGCCCTCTATGGGCTTCAGAATATCCCTTTGCCAATGCCACAAGAATAGCCTTAGCGAAAGGCTTCTTGAAGGGAAAGATGTAACACTGTGAGATGAATTAACAGAACACAGAGCAGTTTCTCAGAAAACTTCTTTCCAGATCTGAATGCAAGATATTTCGTTTTTCACCATAGCCCTCATTGGGCTTCCAAATATCCCTTTGCCAATTGCACAAGAACAGCCTTAGCGAAAGGCTTCTTGAAGGGAAAGATGTAACTCTGTGAGATGAATTAACAGAACACAGAGCAGTTTCTCAGAAAGCTTCTTTCCAGTTTTGAACGGAAGATATTTTCTTTTTCACCATAGCCCTCTATGGGCTTCCAAATATCCCTTTGCCAATTCCTCAAGAACAGCCTTAGCGAAAGGCTTCTTGAAGGGAAAGATGTAACTCTGTGAGATGAATTCACAGAACAAAGAGCAGTTTCTCAGAAAGCTTCTTTCAAGTTTTGAACGGAAGATATTTCCTTATTAACCATAGCCCTCTAAGGGCTTCCAAATATCCCTTTGCCAATTCCACAAGAACAGCCTTAACGAAAGGCTTCTTGAAGGGAAAGATGTAACTCTGTGAGATGAATTAACAGAACACAGATCAGATTCTCAGAAAGCTTCTTTCCAGTTTTGAACGGAAGATATTTCCTTTTTCACCATAGCCCTCTAGGGGCTTCCAAATATCCCTTTGCAAAATCCACCAGAACAGCCTTAGCGAAAGGCTTCTTGAACGTAAAGATGTAACTCTGTGAGATGAATTTACAGAACACAGAGCAGTTTCTCAGAAAGCTTCTTTCCAGTTTTGAATGGGAGATATTTCCTTTTTCACCATAGCCCTCTCTGGGCTTCAGAATATCCCTTTGCCAATTCCACAAGAATAGCCTTAGCGAAAGGCTTCTTGAAGGGAAAGATGTAACTCTGTGAGATGAATTAACAGAACACAGAGCAGTTTCTCAGAAAGCTTCTTTCCAGTTTTGAATGGGAGATATTTCCTTTTTCACCATAGCCCTCTATGGGCTTCCAAATATCCCTTTGCCAATTCCACAAGAACAGCCTTAGCGAAAGGCTTCTTGAAGGGAAAGATGTAACTCTGTGAGATGAATTAACAGAACACAGAGCAGTTTCTCAGAAAGCTTCTTTCCAGTTTTGAACGGGAGACATTTCCTTTTTCACCATAGCCCTCTATGGACTTCCAAATATCCCTCTGCCAATTCCACAAGAACAGCCTTAGCGAAAGGCTTCTTGAAGGGAAAGATGTAACTCTGTGAGTTGAATTAACAGAACACAGAGCAGTTTCTCAGAAAGCTTCTTTCCAGTTTTGATCGGAAGATATTTCCTTTTTCACCATAGCCCTCTATGGGCTTCCAAATATCCATTTGCCAATTCCACAAGAACAGCCTTAGCGAAAGGCTTCTTGAAGGGAAAGATGTAACTCAGTGAGATGAATTCACAGAACACAGAGCAGTTTCTCAGCAAGCTTCTTTCCAATTTGAACGGAAGATATTTCCTTTTTCACCATAGCCCTCTATGGGCTTCCAAATATCCCTTTGCGAATTCCA
>NW_027327023.1:0-23672 GCF_047675955.1 Chlorocebus sabaeus | reverse complement strand
CCTTTGCCAATTCCACAAGAACAGCCTTAGCGAAAGGCTTCTTGAAGGGAAAGATGTAACTCTGTGAGATGAATTAACAGAACACAGAGCAGTTTCTCAGAAAGCTTCTTTCCAGTTTTGAACGGAAGATATTTCCTTTTCACCATAGCCCTCTATGGGCTTCCAAATATCCCTTTGCCAATTCCACAAGAACAGCCTTAGCGAAAGGCTTCTTGAAGGGAAAGATGTAACTCTGTGAGATGAATTAACAGAACACAGAGCAGTTTCTCAGAAAGCTTCTTTCCAGTTTTGAACGGAAGATATTTCCTGTTTCACCATAGCCCTCTATGGGCTTCCAAATATCCCTTTGCCAATTCCCCAAGAACAGCCTTAGCGAAAGGCTTCTTGAAGGGAAAGATGTAACTCTGTGAGATGAATTAACAGAACACAGAGCACTTTCTCAGAAAGCTTCTTTCCAGTTTTGAACGGAAGATATTTCCTTATTCACCATAGCCCTCTATGGGCTTCCAAATATCCCTTTGCCAATTCCACAAGAACAGCCTTAGCGAAAGGCTTCTTGAAGGGAAAGATGTAACTCTGTGAGATGAATTAACAGAACACAGAGCAGTTTCTCAGAAAGCTTCTTTCCAGTTTTGAACGGAAGATATTTCCTTTTTCACCATAGCCCTCTATGGGCTTCCAAATATCCCTTTGCCAATTCCACAAGAACAGCCTTAGCGAAAGGCTTCTTGAAGGGAAAGATGTAACTCTGTGAGATGAATTAACAGAACACAGAGCAGTTTCTCAGAAAGCTTCTTTCCAGTTTTGAACGGAAGATATTTCCTTTTTCACCATAGCCCTCTATGGGCTTCCAAATATCCCTTTGCCAATTCCACAAGAACAGCCTTAGCGAAAGGCTTCTTGAAGGGAAAGATGTAACTCTGTGAGATGAATTAACAGAACACAGAGCAGTTTCTCAGAAAGCTTCTTTCCAGTTTTGAACGGAAGATATTTCCTTTTTCACCGTAGCCCTCTATGGGCTTCCAAATATCCCTTTGCCAATTCCACAAGAACAGCCTTAGCGAAAGGCTTCTTGAAGGGAAAGATGTAACTCTGTGAGATGAATTAACAGAACACAGAGCAGTTTCTCAGAAAGCTTCTTTCCAGTTTTGAACGGAAGATATTTCCTTTTTCACCATAGCCCTCTATGGGCTTCCAAATATCCCTTTGCCAATTCCACAAGAACAGCCTTAGCGAAAGGCTTCTTGAAGGGAAAGATGTAACTCTGTGAGATGAATTAACAGAACACAGAGCAGTTTCTCAGAAAGCTTCTTTCCAGTTTTGAACGGAAGATATTTCCTTTTTCACCATAGCCCTCTATGGGCTTCCAAATATCCCTTTGCCAATTCCACAAGAACAGCCTTAGCGAAAGGCTTCTTGAAGGGAAAGATGTAACTCTGTGAGATGAATTAACAGAACACAGAGCAGTTTCTCAGAAAGCTTCTTTCCAGTTTTGAACGGAAGATATTTCCTGTTTCACCATAGCCCTCTATGGGCTTCCAAATATCCCTTTGCCAATTCCCCAAGAACAGCCTTAGCGAAAGGCTTCTTGAAGGGAAAGATGTAACTCTGTGAGATGAATTAACAGAACACAGAGCACTTTCTCAGAAAGCTTCTTTCCAGTTTTGAACGGAAGATATTTCCTTTTTCACCATAGCCCTCTATGGGCTTCCAAATATCCCTTTGCCAATTCCACAAGAACAGCCTTAGCGAAAGGCTTCTTGAAGGGAAAGATGTAACTCTGTGAGATGAATTAACAGAACACAGAGCAGTTTCTCAGAAAGCTTCTTTCCAGTTTTGAACGGAAGATATTTCCTTTTTCACCATAGCCCTCTATGGGCTTCCAAATATCCCTTTGCCAATTCCACAAGAACAGCCTTAGCGAAAGGCTTCTTGAAGGGAAAGATGTAACTCTGTGAGATGAATTAACAGAACACAGAGCAGTTTCTCAGAAAGCTTCTTTCCAGTTTTGAACGGAAGATATTTCCTTTTTCACCATAGCCCTCTATGGGCTTCCAAATATCCCTTTGCCAATTCCACAAGAACAGCCTTAGCGAAAGGCTTCTTGAAGGGAAAGATGTAACTCTGTGAGATGATTAACAGAACACAGAGCAGTTTCTCAGAAAGCTTCTTTCCAGTTTTGAACGGAAGATATTTCCTTTTTCACCATAGCCCTCTATGGGCTTCCAAATATCCCTTTGCCAATTCCACAAGAACAGCCTTAGCGAAAGGCTTCTTGAAGGGAAAGATGTAACTCTGTGAGATGAATTAACAGAACACAGAGCAGTTTCTCAGAAAGCTTCTTTCCAGTTTTGAACGGAAGATATTTCCTTTTTCACCGTAGCCCTCTATGGGCTTCCAAATATCCCTTTGCCAATTCCACAAGAACAGCCTTAGCGAAAGGCTTCTTGAAGGGAAAGATGTAACTCTGTGAGATGAATTAACAGAACACAGAGCAGTTTCTCAGAAAGCTTCTTCCAGTTTTGAACGGAAGATATTTCCTTTTTCACCATAGCCCTCTATGGGCTTCCAAATATCCCTTTGCCAATTCCACAAGAACAGCCTTAGCGAAAGGCTTCTTGAAGGGAAAGATGTAACTATGTGAGATGAATTAACAGAACACAGAGCAGTTTCTCAGAAAGCTTCTTTCCAGTTTTGAACGGAAGATATTTCCTTTTTCACCATAGCCCTCTATGGGCTTCCAAATATCCCTTTGCCAATTCCACAAGAACAGCCTTAGCGAAAGGCTTCTTGAAGGGAAAGATGTAACTCTGTGAGATGAATTAACAGAACACAGAGCAGTTTCTCAGAAAGCTTCTTTCCAGTTTTGAACGGAAGATATTTCCTTTTTCACCATAGCCCTCTATGGGCTTCCAAATATCCCTTTGCCAATTCCACAAGAACAGCCTAGCGAAAGGCTTCTTGAAGGGAAAGATGTAACTCTGTGAGATGAATTAACAGAACACAGAGCAGTTTCTCAGAAAGCTTCTTTCCAGTTTTGAACGGAAGATATTTCCTGTTTCACCATAGCCCTCTATGGGCTTCCAAATATCCCTTTGCCAATTCCCCAAGAACAGCCTTAGCGAAAGGCTTCTTGAAGGGAAAGATGTAACTCTGTGAGATGAATTAACAGAACACAGAGCACTTTCTCAGAAAGCTTCTTTCCAGTTTTGAACGGAAGATATTTCCTTTTTCACCATAGCCCTCTATGGGCTTCCAAATATCCCTTTGCCAATTCCACAAGAACAGCCTTAGCGAAAGGCTTCTTGAAGGGAAAGATGTAACTCTGTGAGATGAATTAACAGAACACAGAGCAGTTTCTCAGAAAGCTTCTTTCCAGTTTTGAACGGAAGATATTTCCTTTTTCACCATAGCCCTCTATGGGCTTCCAAATATCCCTTTGCCAATTCCACAAGAACAGCCTTAGCGAAAGGCTTCTTGAAGGGAAAGATGTAACTCTGTGAGATGAATTAACAGAACACAGAGCAGTTTCTCAGAAAGCTTCTTTCCAGTTTTGAACGCAAGATATTTCCTTTTTCACCATAGCCCTCTATGGGCTTCCAAATATCCCTTTGCCAATTCCACAAGAACAGCCTTAGCGAAAGGCTTCTTGAAGGGAAAGATGTAACTCTGTGAGATGAATTAACAGAACACAGAGCAGTTTCTCAGAAAGCTTCTTTCCAGTTTTGAACGGAAGATATTTCCTTTTTCACCATAGCCCTCTATGGGCTTCCAAATATCCCTTTGCCAATTCCACAAGAACAGCCTTAGCGAAAGGCTTCTTGAAGGGAAAGATGTAACTCTGTGAGATGAATGAAAAGAACACAGAGCAGTTTCTCAGAAAGCTTCTTTCCAGTTTTGAACGGAAGATATTTCCTGTTTCACCATAGCCCTCTATGGGCTTCCAAATATCCCTTTGCCAATTCCACAAGAACAGCCTTAGCGAAAGGCTTCTTGAAGGGAAAGATGTAACTCTGTGAGATGAATTAACAGAACACAGAGCAGTTTCTCAGAAAGCTTCTTTCCAGTTTTGAACGGAAGATATTTCCTTTTTCACCGTAGCCCTCTATGGGCTTCCAAATATCCCTTTGCCAATTCCACAAGAACAGCCTTAGCGAAAGGCTTCTTGAAGGGAAAGATGTAACACGGTGAGATGAATTAACAGAACACAGAGCAGTTTCTCAGAAAGCTTCTTTCCAGTTTTGAACGGAAGATATTTCGTTTTTCACCATAGCCCTCTATGGGCTTCCAAATATCCCTTTGCCAATTCCACAAGAACAGCTTAGCGAAAGGTTTCTTGAAGGGAAAGATGTAACTCTGTGAGATGAATTAACAGAACACAGAGCAGTTTCTCAGAAAGATTCTTTCCAGTTTTGAACGGAAGATATTTCCTTTTTCACCATAGCCCTCTATGGGCTTCCAAATATCCGTTTGCCAATTCCACAAGAACAGCCTTAGCGAAAGGCTTCTTGAAGGGAAAGATGTAACTCTGTGAGATGAATTAACAGAACACAGAGCAGTTTCTCAGAAAGCTTCTTTCCAGTTTTATGAACGGAAGATATTTCCTTTTTCACCATAGCCCTCTATGGGCTTCCAAATATCCCTTTGCCAATTCCACAAGAACAGCCTTAGCGAAAGGCTTCTTGAAGGGAAAGATGTAACTCTGTGAGATGAATTAACAGAACACAGAGCAGTTTCTCAGAAAGCTTCTTTCCAGTTTTGAACGGAAGATATTTCCTTTTTCACCATAGCCCTCTATGGGCTTCCAAATATCCCTTTGCCAATTCCACAAGAACAGCCTTAGCGAAAGGCTTCTTGAAGGGAAAGATGTAACTCTGTGAGATGAATTAACAGAACACAGATCAGTTTCTCAGAAAGCTTCTTTCCAGTTTTGAACGAAGATATTTCCTTTTTCACCATAGCCCTCTATGGGCTTCCAAATATCCCTTTGCCAATTCCACAAGAACAGCCTTAGCGAAAGGCTTCTTGAAGGGAAAGATGTAACTCTGTGAGATGAATTAACAGAACACAGAGCAGTTTCTCAGAAAGCTTCTTTCCAGTTTTGAACGGAAGATATTTCCTTTTTCACCATAGCCCTCTATGGGCTTCCAAATATCCCTTTGCCAAGTCCACAAGAACAGCCTTAGCGAAAGGCTTCTTGAAGGGAAAGATGTAACTCTGTGAGATGAATTAACAGAACACAGAGCAGTTTCTCAGAAAGCTTCTTTCCAGTTTTGAACGGAAGATATTTCCTTTTTCACCGTAGCCCTCTATGGGCTTCCAAATATCCCTTTGCCAATTCCACAAGAACAGCCTTAGCGAAAGGCTTCTTGAAGGGAAAGATGTAACTCTGTGAGATGAATTAACAGAACACAGAGCAGTTTCTCAGAAAGCTTCTTTCCAGTTTTGAACGGAAGATATTTCCTTTTTCACCATAGCCCTCTATGGGCTTCCAAATATCCCTTTGCCAATTTCACAAGAACAGCCTTAGCGAAAGGCTTCTTGAAGGGAAAGATGTAACTCTGTGAGATGAATTAACAGAACACAGAGCAGTTTCTCAGAAAGCTTCTTTCCAGTTTTGAACGGAAGATATTTCCTTTTTCACCGTAGCCCTCTATGGGCTTCCAAATATCCCTTTGCCAATTCCACAAGAACAGCCTTAGCGAAAGGCTTCTTGAAGGGAAAGATGTAACACTGTGAGATGAATTAACAGAACACAGAGCAGTTTCTCAGAAAGCTTCTTTCCAGTTTTGAACGGAAGATATTTCCTTTTTCACCGTAGCCCTCTATGGGCTTCCAAATATCCCTTTGCCAATTCCACAAGAACAGCCTTAGCGAAAGGCTTCTTGAAGGGAAAGATGTAACTCTGTGAGATGAATTAACAGAACACAGAGCAGTTTCTCAGAAAGCTTCTTTCCAGTTTTGAACGGAAGATATTTCCTTTTTCACCATAGCCCTCTATGGGCTTCCAAATATCCCTTTGCCAATTCCACAAGAACAGCCTTAGCGAAAGGCTTCTTGAAGGGAAAGATGTAACTCTGTGAGATGAATTAACAGAACACAGAGCAGTTTCTCAGAAAGCTTCTTTCCAGTTTTGAACGGAAGATATTTCCTTTTTCACCATAGCCCTCTATGGGCTTCCAAATATCCCTTTGCCAATTCCACAAGAACAGCCTTAGCGAAAGGCTTCTTGAAGGGAAAGATGTAACTCTGTGAGATGAATTAACAGAACACAGAGCAGTTTCTCAGAAAGCTTCTTTCCAGTTTTGAACGGAAGATATTTCCTGTTTCACCATAGCCCTCTATGGGCTTCCAAATATCCCTTTGCCAATTCCCCAAGAACAGCCTTAGCGAAAGGCTTCTTGAAGGGAAAGATGTAACTCTGTGAGATGAATTAACAGAACACAGAGCACTTTCTCAGAAAGCTTCTTTCCAGTTTTGAACGGAAGATATTTCCTTTTTCACCATAGCCCTCTATGGGCTTCCAAATATCCCTTTGCCAATTCCACAAGAACAGCCTTAGCGAAAGGCTTCTTGAAGGGAAAGATGTAACTCTGTGAGATGAATTAACAGAACACAGAGCAGTTTCTCAGAAAGCTTCTTTCCAGTTTTGAACGGAAGATATTTCCTTTTTCACCATAGCCCTCTATGGGCTTCCAAATATCCCTTTGCCAATTCCACAAGAACAGCCTTAGCGAAAGGCTTCTTGAAGGGAAAGATGTAACTCTGTGAGATGAATTAACAGAACACAGAGCAGTTTCTCAGAAAGCTTCTTTCCAGTTTTGAACGGAAGATATTTCCTTTTTCACCATAGCCCTCTATGGGCTTCCAAATATCCCTTTGCCAATTCCACAAGAACAGCCTTAGCGAAAGGCTTCTTGAAGGGAAAGATGTAACTCTGTCAGATGAATTAACAGAACACAGAGCAGTTTCTCAGAAAGCTTCTTTCCAGTTTTGAACGGAAGATATTTCCTTTTTCACCATAGCCCTCTATGGGCTTCCAAATATCCCTTTGCCAATTCCACAAGAACAGCCTTAGCGAAAGGCTTCTTGAAGGGAAAGATGTAACTCTGTGAGATGAATTAACAGAACACAGAGCAGTTTCTCAGAAAGCTTCTTTCCAGTTTTGAACGGAAGATATTTCCTTTTTCACCATAGCCCTCTATGGGCTTCCAAATATCCCTTTGCCAATTCCACAAGAACAGCCTTAGCGAAAGGCTTCTTGAAGGGAAAGATGTAACTCTGTGAGATGAATTAACAGAACACAGAGCAGTTTCTCAGAAAGCTTCTTTCCAGTTTTGAACGGAAGATATTTCCTTTTTCACCATAGCCCTCTATGGGCTTCCAAATATCCCTTTGCCAATTCCACAAGAACAGCCTTAGCGAAAGGCTTCTTGAAGGGAAAGATGTAACTCTGTGAGATGAATTAACAGAACACAGAGCAGTTTCTCAGAAAGCTTCTTTCCAGTTTTGAACGGAAGATATTTCCTTTTTCACCATAGCCCTCTATGGGCTTCCAAATATCCCTTTGCCAATTCCACAAGAAAAGCCTTAGCGAAAGGCTTCTTGAAGGGAAAGATGTAACTCTGTGAGATGAATGAACAGAACACAGAGCGGTTTCTCAGAAAGCTTCTTGCCAGTTTTGAACGGAAGATATTTCCTTTTTCACCGTAGCCCTCTGTAGGCTTCCAAATATCACTTTGCCAATTCTAGAAGAACAGCCTTAGCGAAAGGCTTCTTGAAGGGAAAGATGTAACTCTGTGAGATGAATTAACAGAACACAGAGCGGTTTCTCAGAAAACTTCTTTCCAGTTTTGAACGGAAGATAATTCCTTTTTCACCATAGCCCTCTATGGGCTTCCAAATATCCCTTTGCCAATTCCACAAGAACAGCCTTAGCGAAAGGCTTCTTGAAGGGAAAGATGTAACTCTGTGAGATGAATTAACAGAACACAGAGCAGTTTCTCAGAAAGCTTCTTTCCAGTTTTGAACGGAAGATATTTCCTTTTTCACCATAGCCCTCTATGGGCTTCCAAATATCCCTTTGCCAATTCCACAAGAACAGCCTTTACGAAAGGCTTCTTGAAGGGAAAGATGTAACTCTGTGAGATGAATTAACAGAACACAGAGCACTTTCTCAGAAAGCTTCTTTCCAGTTTTGAACGCAAGATATTTCCTTTTTCACCATAGCCCTCTATGGGCTTCCAAATATCCCTTTGCCAATTCCACAAGAACAGCCTTAGCGAAAGGCTTCTTGAAGGGAAAGATGTAACTCTGTCAGATGAATTAACAGAACACAGAGCAGTTTCTCAGAAAGCTTCTTTCCAGTTTTGAACGGAAGATATTTCCTTTTTCACCATAGCCCTCTATGGGCTTCCAAATATCCCTTTGCCAATTCCACAAGAACAGCCTTAGCGAAAGGCTTCTTGAAGGGAAAGATGTAACTCTGTGAGATGAATTAACAGAACACAGAGCAGTTTCTCAGAAAGCTTCTTTCCAGTTTTGAACGGAAGATATTTCCTTTTTCACCATAGCCCTCTATGGGCTTCCAAATATCCCTTTGCCAATTCCACAAGAACAGCCTTAGCGAAAGGCTTCTTGAAGGGAAAGATGTAACTCTGTGAGATGAATTAACAGAACACAGAGCAGTTTCTCAGAAAGCTTCTTTCCAGTTTTGAACGGAAGATATTTCCTTTTTCACCATAGCCCTCTATGGGCTTCCAAATATCCCTTTGCCAATTCCACAAGAACAGCCTTAGCGAAAGGCTTCTTGAAGGGAAAGATGTAACTCTGTGAGATGAATTAACAGAACACAGAGCAGTTTCTCAGAAAGCTTCTTTCCAGTTTTGAACGGAAGATATTTCCTTTTTCACCATAGCCCTCTATGGGCTTCCAAATATCCCTTTGCCAACTCCACAAGAACAGCCTTAGCGAAAGGCTTCTTGAAGGGAAAGATGTAACTCTGTGAGATGAATTAACAGAACACAGAGCAGTTTCTCAGAAAGCTTCTTTCCAGTTTTGAACGGAAGATATTTCCTTTTTCACCATAGCCCTCTATGGGCTTCCAAATATCCCTTTGCCAATTCCACAAGAACAGCCTTAGCGAAAGGCTTCTTGAAGGGAAAGATGTAACTCTGTGAGATGAATTAACAGAACACAGAGCAGTTTCTCAGAAAGCTTCTTTCCAGTTTTGAACGGAAGATATTTCCTTTTTCACCATAGCCCTCTATGGGCTTCCAAATATCCCTTTGCCAATTCCACAAGAACAGCCTTAGCGAAAGGCTTCTTGAAGGGAAAGATGTAACTCTGTGAGATGAATTAACAGAACACAGAGCAGTTTCTCAGAAAGCTTCTTTCCAGTTTTGAACGCAAGATATTTCCTTTTTCACCATAGCCCTCTATGGGCTTCCAAATATCCCTTTTCCAATTCCACAAGAACAGCCTTAGCGAAAGGCTTCTTGAAGGGAAAGATGTAACTCTGTCAGATGAATTAACAGAACACAGAGCAGTTTCTCAGAAAGCTTCTTTCCAGTTTTGAACGGAAGATATTTCCTTTTTCACCATAGCCCTCTATGGGCTTCCAAATATCCCTTTGCCAATTCCACAAGAACAGCCTTAGCGAAAGGCTTCTTGAAGGGAAAGATGTAACTCTGTGAGATGAATTAACAGAACACAGAGCACTTTCTCAGAAAGCTTCTTTCCAGTTTTGAACGGAAGATATTTCCTTTTTCACCATAGCCCTCTATGGGCTTCCAAATATCCCTTTGCCAATTCCACAAGAAGAGCCTTAGCGAAAGGCTTCTTGAAGGGAAAGATGTAACTCTGTGAGATGAATTAACAGAACACAGAGCAGTTTCTCAGAAAGCTTCTTTCCAGTTTTGAACGCAAGATATTTCCTTTTTCACCATAGCCCTCTATGGGCTTCCAAATATCCCTTTGCCAATTCCACAAGAACAGCCTTAGCGAAAGGCTTCTTGAAGGGAAAGATGTAACTCTGTGAGACGAATTAACAGAACACAGAGCAGTTTCTCAGAAAGCTTCTTTCCAGTTTTGAACGGAAGATATTTCCTTTTTCACCATAGCCCTCTATGGGCTTCCAAATATCCGTTTGCCAATTCCACAAGAACAGCCTTAGCGAAAGGCTTCTTGAAGGGAAAGATGTAACTCTGTGAGATGAATTAACAGAACACAGAGCAGTTTCTCAGAAAGCTTCTTTCCAGTTTTGAACGGAAGTTATTTCCTTTTTCACCATAGCCCTCTATGGGCTTCCAAATATCCCTTTGCCAATTCCACAAGAACAGCCTTAGCGAAAGGCTTCTCGAAGGGAAAGATGTAACTCTGTGAGATGAATTAACAGAACACAGAGCAGTTTCTCAGAAAGCTTCTTTCCAGTTTTGAACGGAAGATATTTCCTTTTTCACCATAGCCCTCTATGGGCTTCCAAATATCCCTTTGCCAATTCCACAAGAACAGCCTTAGCGAAAGGCTTCTTGAAGGGAAAGATGTAACTCTGTGAGATGAATTAACAGAACACAGAGCAGTTTCTCAGAAAGCTTCTTTCCAGTTTTGAACGGAAGATATTTCCTTTTTCACCATAGCCCTCTATGGGCTTCCAAATATCCCTTTGCCAATTCCACAAGAACAGCCTTAGCGAAAGGCTTCTTGAAGGGAAAGATGTAACTCTGTGAGATGAATTAACAGAACACAGAGCAGTTTCTCAGAAAGCTTCTTTCCAGTTTTGAACGGAAGATATTTCCTTTTTCACCATAGCCCTCTATGGGCTTCCAAATATCCCTTTGCCAAGTCCACAAGAACAGCCTTAGCGAAAGGCTTCTTGAAGGGAAAGATGTAACTCTGTGAGATGAATTAACAGAACACAGAGCAGTTTCTCAGAAAGCTTCTTTCCAGTTTTGAACGGAAGATATTTCCTTTTTCACCATAGCCCTCTATGGGCTTCCAAATATCCCTTTGCCAATTCCACAAGAACAGCCTTAGCGAAAGGCTTCTTGAAGGGAAAGATGTAACTCTGTGAGATGAATTAACAGAACACAGAGCAGTTTCTCAGAAAGCTTCTTTCCAGTTTTGAACGGAAGATATTTCCTTTTTCACCATAGCCCTCTATGGGCTTCCAAATATCCCTTTGCCAATTCCACAAGAACAGCCTTAGCGAAAGGCTTCTTGAAGGGAAAGATGTAACTCTGTGAGATGAATTAACAGAACACAGAGCAGTTTCTCAGAAAGCTTCTTTCCAGTTTTGAACGGAAGATATTTCCTTTTTCACCATAGCCCTCTATGGGCTTCCAAATATCCCTTTGCCAAGTCCACAAGAACAGCCTTAGCGAAAGGCTTCTTGAAGGGAAAGATGTAACTCTGTGAGATGAATTAACAGAACACAGAGCAGTTTCTCAGAAAGCTTCTTTCCAGTTTTGAACGGAAGATATTTCCTTTTTCACCATAGCCCTCTATGGGCTTCCAAATATCCCTTTGCCAATTCCACAAGAACAGCCTTAGCGAAAGGCTTCTTGAAGGGAAAGATGTAACTCTGTGAGATGAATTAACAGAACACAGAGCAGTTTCTCAGAAAGCTTCTTTCCAGTTTTGAACGGAAGATATTTCCTTTTTCACCATAGCCCTCTATGGGCTTCCAAATATCCCTTTGCCAATTCCACAAGAACAGCCTTAGCGAAAGGCTTCCTGAAGGGAAAGATGTAACTCTGTGAGATGAATTAACAGAACACAGAGCAGTTTCTCAGAAAGCTTCTTTCCAGTTTTGAACGGAAGATATTTCCTTTTTCACCGTAGCCCTCTATGGGCTTCCAAATATCCCTTTGCCAATTCCACAAGAACAGCCTTAGCGAAAGGCTTCTTGAAGGGAAAGATGTAACTCTGTGAGATGAATTAACAGAACACAGAGCAGTTTCTCAGAAAGCTTCTTTCCAGTTTTGAACGGAAGATATTTCCTTTTTCACCATAGCCCTCTATGGGCTTCCAAATATCCCTTTGCCAATTCCACAAGAACAGCCTTAGCGAAAGGCTTCTTGAAGGGAAAGATGTAACTCTGTGAGATGAATTAACAGAACACAGAGCAGTTTCTCAGAAAGCTTCTTTCCAGTTTTGAACGGAAGATATTTCCTTTTTCACCATAGCCCTCTATGGGCTTCCAAATATCCCTTTGCCAATTCCACAAGAACAGCCTTACCGAAAGGCTTCTTGAAGGGAAAGATGTAACTCTGTGAGATGAATTAACAGAACACAGAGCAGTTTCTCAGAAAGCTTCTTTCCAGTTTTGAACGGAAGATATTTCCTTTTTCACCATAGCCCTCTATGGGCTTCCAAATATCCCTTTGCCAATTCCACAAGAACAGCCTTAGCGAAAGGCTTCTTGAAGGGAAAGATGTAACTCTGTGAGATGAATTAACAGAACACAGAGCAGTTTCTCAGAAAGCTTCTTTCCAGTTTTGAACGGAAGATATTTCCTGTTTCACCATAGCCCTCTATGGGCTTCCAAATATCCCTTTGCCAATTCCCCAAGAACAGCCTTAGCGAAAGGCTTCTTGAAGGGAAAGATGTAACTCTGTGAGATGAATTAACAGAACACAGAGCACTTTCTCAGAAAGCTTCTTTCCAGTTTTGAACGGAAGATATTTCCTTTTTCACCATAGCCCTCTATGGGCTTCCAAATATCCCTTTGCCAATTCCACAAGAACAGCCTTAGCGAAAGGCTTCTTGAAGGGAAAGATGTAACTCTGTGAGATGAATTAACAGAACACAGAGCAGTTTCTCAGAAAGCTTCTTTCCAGTTTTGAACGGAAGATATTTCCTTTTTCACCATAGCCCTCTATGGGCTTCCAAATATCCCTTTGCCAATTCCACAAGAACAGCCTTAGCGAAAGGCTTCTTGAAGGGAAAGATGTAACTCTGTGAGATGAATTAACAGAACACAGAGCAGTTTCTCAGAAAGCTTCTTTCCAGTTTTGAACGCAAGATATTTCCTTTTTCACCATAGCCCTCTATGGCCTTCCAAATATCCCTTTGCCAATTCCACAAGAACAGCCTTAGCGAAAGGCTTCTTGAAGGGAAAGATGTAACTCTGTGAGATGAATTAACAGAACACAGAGCAGTTTCTCAGAAAGCTTCTTTCCAGTTTTGAACGGAAGATATTTCCTTTTTCACCATAGCCCTCTATGGGCTTCCAAATATCCCTTTGCCAATTCCACAAGAACAGCCTTAGCAAAAGGCTTCTTGAAGGGAAAGATGGAACTCTGTGAGATGAATTAACAGAACACAGAGCAGTTTCTCAGAAAGCTTCTTTCCAGTTTTGAACGGAAGATATTTCCTTTTTCACCATAGCCCTCTATGGGCTTCCAAATATCCCTTTGCCAATTCCACAAGAACAGCCTTAGCGAAAGGCTTCTTGAAGGGAAAGATGTAACTCTGTGAGATGAATTAACAGAACACAGAGCAGTTTCTCAGAAAGCTTCTTTCCAGTTTTGAACGGAAGATATTTCCTTTTTCACCATAGCCCTCTATGGGCTTCCAAATATCCCTTTGCCAATTCCACAAGAACAGCCTTAGCGAAAGGCTTCTTGAAGGGAAAGATGTAACTCTGTGAGATGAATTAACAGAACACAGAGCAGTTTCTCAGAAAGCTTCTTTCCAGTTTTGAACGGAAGATATTTCCTTTTTCACCATAGCCCTCTATGGGCTTCCAAATATCCCTTTGCCAATTCCACAAGAACAGCCTTAGCGAAAGGCTTCTTGAAGGGAAAGATGTAACTCTGTGAGATGAATTAACAGAACACAGAGCAGTTTCTCAGAAAGCTTCTTTCCAGTTTTGAACGGAAGATATTTCCTTTTTCACCATAGCCCTCTATGGGCTTCCAAATATCCCTTTGCCAATTCCACAAGAACAGCCTTAGCGAAAGGCTTCTTGAAGGGAAAGATGTAACTCTGTGAGATGAATTAACAGAACACAGAGCAGTTTCTCAGAAAGCTTCTTTCCAGTTTTGAACGGAAGATATTTCCTTTTTCACCATAGCCCTCTATGGGCTTCCAAATATCCCTTTGCCAATTCCACAAGAACAGCCTTAGCGAAAGGCTTCTTGAAGGGAAAGATGTAACTCTGTGAGATGAATTAACAGAACACAGAGCAGTTTCTCAGAAAGCTTCTTTCCAGTTTTGAACGGAAGATATTTCCTTTTTCACCATAGCCCTCTATGGGCTTCCAAATATCCCTTTGCCAATTCCACAAGAACAGCCTTAGCGAAAGGCTTCTTGAAGGGAAAGATGTAACTCTGTGAGATGAATTAACAGAACACAGAGCAGTTTCTCAGAAAGCTTCTTTCCAGTTTTGAACGGAAGATATTTCCTTTTTCACCATAGCCCTCTATGGGCTTCCAAATATCCCTTTGCCAATTCCACAAGAACAGCCTTAGCGAAAGGCTTCTTGAAGGGAAAGATGTAACTCTGTGAGATGAATTAACAGAACACAGAGCAGTTTCTCAGAAAGCTTCTTTCCAGTTTTGAACGGAAGATATTTCCTTTTTCACCATAGCCCTCTATGGGCTTCCAAATATCCCTTTGCCAATTCCACAAGAACAGCCTTAGCGAAAGGCTTCTTGAAGGGAAAGATGTAACTCTGTGAGATGAATTAACAGAACACAGAGCAGTTTCTCAGAAAGCTTCTTTCCAGTTTTGAACGGAAGATATTTCCTTTTTCACCATAGCCCTCTATGGGCTTCCAAATATCCCTTTGCCAATTCCACAAGAACAGCCTTAGCGAAAGGCTTCTTGAAGGGAAAGATGTAACTCTGTGAGATGAATTAACAGAACACAGAGCAGTTTCTCAGAAAGCTTCTTTCCAGTTTTGAACGGAAGATATTTCCTTTTTCACCATAGCCCTCTATGGGCTTCCAAATATCCCTTTGCCATTTCCACAAGAACAGCCTTAGCGAAAGGCTTCTTGAAGGGAAAGATGTAACTCTGTGAGATGAATTAACAGAACACAGAGCAGTTTCTCAGAAAGCTTCTTTCCAGTTTTGAACGGAAGATATTTCCTTTTTCACCATAGCCCTCTATGGGCTTCCAAATATCCCTTTGCCAATTCCACAAGAACAGCCTTAGCGAAAGGCTTCTTGAAGGGAAAGATGTAACTCTGTGAGATGAATTAACAGAACACAGAGCAGTTTCTCAGAAAGCTTCTTTCCAGTTTTGAACGGAAGATATTTCCTTTTTCACCATAGCCCTCTATGGGCTTCCAAATATCCCTTTGCCAATTCCACAAGAACAGCCTTAGCGAAAGGCTTCTTGAAGGGAAAGATGTAACTCTGTGAGATGAATTAACAGAACACAGAGCAGTTTCTCAGAAAGCTTCTTTCCAGTTTTGAACGGAAGATATTTCCTTTTTCACCATAGCCCTCTATGGGCTTCCAAATATCCCTTTGCCAATTCCACAAGAACAGCCTTAGCGAAAGGCTTCTTGAAGGGAAAGATGTAACTCTGTGAGATGAATTAACAGAACACAGAGCAGTTTCTCAGAAAGCTTCTTTCCAGTTTGGAACGGAAGATATTTCCTTTTTCACCATAGCCCTCTATGGGCTTCCAAATATCCCTTTGCCAATTCCACAAGAACAGCCTTAGCGAAAGGCTTCTTGAAGGGAAAGATGTAACTCTGTGAGATGAATTAACAGAACACAGAGCAGTTTCTCAGAAAGCTTCTTTCCAGTTTTGAACGGAAGATATTTCCTTTTTCACCATAGCCCTCTATGGGCTTCCAAATATCCCTTTGCCAATTCCACAAGAACAGCCTTAGCGAAAGGCTTCTTGAAGGGAAAGATGTAACTCTGTGAGATGAATTAACAGAACACAGAGCAGTTTCTCAGAAAGCTTCTTTCCAGTTTTGAACGGAAGATATTTCCTTTTTCACCATAGCCCTCTATGGGCTTCCAAATATCCCTTTGCCAATTCCACAAGAACAGCCTTAGCGAAAGGCTTCTTGAAGGGAAAGATGTAACTCTGTGAGATGAATTAACAGAACACAGAGCAGTTTCTCAGAAAGCTTCTTTCCAGTTTTGAACGGAAGATATTTCCTTTTTCACCATAGCCCTCTATGGGCTTCCAAATATCCCTTTGCCAATTCCACAAGAACAGCCTTAGCGAAAGGCTTCTTGAAGGGAAAGATGTAACTCTGTGAGATGAATTAACAGAACACAGAGCAGTTTCTCAGAAAGCTTCTTTCCAGTTTTGAACGGAAGATATTTCCTTTTTCACCATAGCCCTCTATGGGCTTCCAAATATCCCTTTGCCAATTCCACAAGAACAGCCTTAGCGAAAGGCTTCTTGAAGGGAAAGATGTAACTCTGTGAGATGAATTAACAGAACACAGAGCAGTTTCTCAGAAAGCTTCTTTCCAGTTTTGAACGGAAGATATTTCCTTTTTCACCGTAGCCCTCTATGGTCTTCCAAATATCCCTTTGCCAATTCCACAAGAACAGCCTTAGCGAAAGGCTTCTTGAAGGGAAAGATGTAACTCTGTGAGATGAATTAACAGAACACAGAGCAGTTTCTCAGAAAGCTTCTTTCCAGTTTTGAACGGAAGATATTTCCTTTTTCACCATAGCCCTCTATGGGCTTCCAAATATCCCTTTGCCAATTCCACAAGAACAGCCTTAGCGAAAGGCTTCTTGAAGGGAAAGATGTAACTCTGTGAGATGAATTAACAGAACACAGAGCAGTTTCTCAGAAAGCTTCTTTCCAGTTTTGAACGGAAGATATTTCCTTTTTCACCATAGCCCTCTATGGGCTTCCAAATATCCCTTTGCCAATTCCACAAGAACAGCCTTAGCGAAAGGCTTCTTGAAGGGAAAGATGTAACTCTGTGAGATGAATTAACAGAACACAGAGCAGTTTCTCAGAAAGCTTCTTTCCAGTTTTGAACGGAAGATATTTCCTTTTTCACCATAGCCCTCTATGGGCTTCCAAATATCCCTTTGCCAATTCCACAAGAACAGCCTTAGCGAAAGGCTTCTTGAAGGGAAAGATGTAACTCTGTGAGATGAATTAACAGAACACAGAGCAGTTTCTCAGAAAGCTTCTTTCCAGTTTTGAACGGAAGATATTTCCTTTTTCACCATAGCCCTCTATGGGCTTCCAAATATCCCTTTGCCAATTCCACAAGAACAGCCTTAGCGAAAGGCTTCTTGAAGGGAAAGATGTAACTCTGTGAGATGAATTAACAGAACACAGAGCAGTTTCTCAGAAAGCTTCTTTCCAGTTTTGAACGGAAGATATTTCCTTTTTCACCATAGCCCTCTATGGGCTTCCAAATATCCCTTTGCCAATTCCACAAGAACAGCCTTAGCGAAAGGCTTCTTGAAGGGAAAGATGTAACTCTGTGAGATGAATTAACAGAACACAGAGCAGTTTCTCAGAAAGCTTCTTTCCAGTTTTGAACGGAAGATATTTCCTTTTTCACCATAGCCCTCTATGGGCTTCCAAATATCCCTTTGCCAATTCCACAAGAACAGCCTTAGCGAAAGGCTTCTTGAAGGGAAAGATGTAACTCTGTGAGATGAATTAACAGAACACAGAGCAGTTTCTCAGAAAGCTTCTTTCCAGTTTTGAACGGAAGATATTTCCTTTTTCACCATAGCCCTCTATGGGCTTCCAAATATCCCTTTGCCAATTCCACAAGAACAGCCTTAGCGAAAGGCTTCTTGAAGGGAAAGATGTAACTCTGTGAGATGAATTAACAGAACACAGAGCAGTTTCTCAGAAAGCTTCTTTCCAGTTTTGAACGGAAGATATTTCCTTTTTCACCATAGCCCTCTATGGGCTTCCAAATATCCCTTTGCCAATTCCACAAGAACAGCCTTAGCGAAAGGCTTCTTGAAGGGAAAGATGTAACTCTGTGAGATGAATTAACAGAACACAGAGCAGTTTCTCAGAAAGCTTCTTTCCAGTTTTGAACGGAAGATATTTCCTTTTTCACCATAGCCCTCTATGGGCTTCCAAATATCCCTTTGCCAATTCCACAAGAACAGCCTTAGCGAAAGGCTTCTTGAAGGGAAAGATGTAACTCTGTGAGATGAATTAACAGAACACAGAGCAGTTTCTCAGAAAGCTTCTTTCCAGTTTTGAACGGAAGATATTTCCTTTTTCACCATAGCCCTCTATGGGCTTCCAAATATCCCTTTGCCAATTCCACAAGAACAGCCTTAGCGAAAGGCTTCTTGAAGGGAAAGATGTAACTCTGTGAGATGAATTAACAGAACACAGAGCAGTTTCTCAGAAAGCTTCTTTCCAGTTTTGAACGGAAGATATTTCCTTTTTCACCATAGCCCTCTATGGGCTTCCAAATATCCCTTTGCCAATTCCACAAGAACAGCCTTAGCGAAAGGCTTCTTGAAGGGAAAGATGTAACTCTGTGAGATGAATTAACAGAACACAGAGCAGTTTCTCAGAAAGCTTCTTTCCAGTTTTGAACGGAAGATATTTCCTTTTTCACCATAGCCCTCTATGGGCTTCCAAATATCCCTTTGCCAATTCCACAAGAACAGCCTTAGCGAAAGGCTTCTTGAAGGGAAAGATGTAACTCTGTGAGATGAATTAACAGAACACAGAGCAGTTTCTCAGAAAGCTTCTTTCCAGTTTGGAACGGAAGATATTTCCTTTTTCACCATAGCCCTCTATGGGCTTCCAAATATCCCTTTGCCAATTCCACAAGAACAGCCTTAGCAAAAGGCTTCTTGAAGGGAAAGATGTAACTCTGTGAGATGAATTAACAGAACACAGAGCAGTTTCTCAGAAAGCTTCTTTCCAGTTTTGAACGGAAGATATTTCCTTTTTCACCATAGCCCTCTAGGGGTTCCAAATATCCCTTTGCCAATTCCACAAGAACAGCCTTAGCGAAAGGCTTCTTGAAGGGAAAGATGTAACTCTGTCAGATGAATTAACAGAACACAGAGCAGTTTCTCAGAAAGCTTCTTTCCAGTTTTGAACGGAAGATATTTCCTTTTTCACCATAGCCCTCTATGGGCTTCCAAATATCCCTTTGCCAATTCCACAAGAACAGCCTTAGCGAAAGGCTTCTTGAAGGGAAAGATGTAACTCTGTGAGATGAATTAACAGAACACAGAGCAGTTTCTCAGAAAGCTTCTTTCCAGTTTTGAACGGAAGATATTTCCTTTTTCACCATAGCCCTCTATGGGCTTCCAAATATCCCTTTGCCAATTCCACAAGAACAGCCTTAGCGAAAGGCTTCTTGAAGGGAAAGATGTAACTCTGTGAGATGAATTAACAGAACACAGAGCAGTTTCTCAGAAAGCTTCTTTCCAGTTTTGAACGGAAGATATTTCCTTTTTCACCATAGCCCTCTATGGGCTTCCAAATATCCCTTTGCCAATTCCACAAGAACAGCCTTAGCGAAAGGCTTCTTGAAGGGAAAGATGTAACTCTGTGAGATGAATTAACAGAACACAGAGCAGTTTCTCAGAAAGCTTCTTTCCAGTTTTGAACGGAAGATATTTCCTTTTTCACCATAGCCCTCTATGGGCTTCCAAATATCCCTTTGCCAATTCCACAAGAACAGCCTTAGCGAAAGGCTTCTTGAAGGGAAAGATGTAACTCTGTGAGATGAATTAACAGAACACAGAGCAGTTTCTCAGAAAGCTTCTTTCCAGTTTTGAACGGAAGATATTTCCTTTTTCACCATAGCCCTCTATGGGCTTCCAAATATCCCTTTGCCAATTCCACAAGAACAGCCTTAGCGAAAGGCTTCTTGAAGGGAAAGATGTAACTCTGTGAGATGAATTAACAGAACACAGAGCAGTTTCTCAGAAAGCTTCTTTCCAGTTTTGAACGGAAGATATTTCCTTTTTCACCATAGCCCTCTATGGGCTTCCAAATATCCCTTTGCCAATTCCACAAGAACAGCCTTAGCGAAAGGCTTCTTGAAGGGAAAGATGTAACTCTGTGAGATGAATTAACAGAACACAGAGCAGTTTCTCAGAAAGCTTCTTTCCAGTTTTGAACGGAAGATATTTCCTTTTTCACCATAGCCCTCTATGGGCTTCCAAATATCCCTTTGCCAATTCCACAAGAACAGCCTTAGCGAAAGGCTTCTTGAAGGGAAAGATGTAACTCTCTGAGATGAATTAACAGAACACAGAGCAGTTTCTCAGAAAGCTTCTTTCCAGTTTTGAACGGAAGATATTTCCTTTTTCACCGTAGCCCTCTATGGTCTTCCAAATATCCCTTTGCCAATTCCACAAGAACAGCCTTAGCGAAAGGCTTCTTGAAGGGAAAGATGTAACTCTGTGAGATGAATTAACAGAACACAGAGCAGTTTCTCAGAAAGCTTCTTTCCAGTTTTGAACGGAAGATATTTCCTTTTTCACCATAGCCCTCTATGGGCTTCCAAATATCCCTTTGCCAATTCCACAAGAACAGCCTTAGCGAAAGGCTTCTTGAAGGGAAAGATGTAACTCTGTGAGATGAATTAACAGAACACAGAGCAGTTTCTCAGAAAGCTTCTTTCCAGTTTTGAACGGAAGATATTTCCTTTTTCACCATAGCCCTCTATGGGCTTCCAAATATCCCTTTGCCAATTCCACAAGAACAGCCTTAGCGAAAGGCTTCTTGAAGGGAAAGATGTAACTCTGTCAGATGAATTAACAGAACACAGAGCAGTTTCTCAGAAAGCTTCTTTCCAGTTTTGAACGGAAGATATTTCCTTTTTCACCATAGCCCTCTATGGGCTTCCAAATATCCCTTTGCCAATTCCACAAGAACAGCCTTAGCGAAAGGCTTCTTGAAGGGAAAGATGTAACTCTGTGAGATGAATTAACAGAACACAGAGCAGTTTCTCAGAAAGCTTCTTTCCAGTTTTGAACGGAAGATATTTCCTTTTTCACCATAGCCCTCTATGGGCTTCCAAATATCCCTTTGCCAATTCCACAAGAACAGCCTTAGCGAAAGGCTTCTTGAAGGGAAAGATGTAACTCTGTGAGATGAATGAACAGAACACAGAGCAGTTTCTCAGAAAGCTTCTTTCCAGTTTTGAACGGAAGATATTTCCTTTTTCACCATAGCCCTCTATGGGCTTCCAAATATCCCTTTGCCAATTCCACAAGAACAGCCTTAGCGAAAGGCTTCTTGAAGGGAAAGATGTAACTCTGTGAGATGAATTAACAGAACACAGAGCAGTTTCTCAGAAAGCTTCTTTCCAGTTTTGAACGGAAGATATTTCCTTTTTCACCATAGCCCTCTATGGGCTTCCAAATATCCCTTTGCCAATTCCACAAGAACAGCCTTAGCGAAAGGCTTCTTGAAGGGAAAGATGTAACTCTGTGAGATGAATTAACAGAACACAGAGCAGTTTCTCAGAAAGCTTCTTTCCAGTTTTGAACGGAAGATATTTCCTTTTTCACCATAGCCCTCTATGGGCTTCCAAATATCCCTTTGCCAATTCCACAAGAACAGCCTTAGCGAAAGGCTTCTTGAAGGGAAAGATGTAACTCTGTGAGATGAATTAACAGAACACAGAGCAGTTTCTCAGAAAGCTTCTTTCCAGTTTTGAACGGAAGATATTTCCTTTTTCACCATAGCCCTCTATGGGCTTCCAAATATCCCTTTGCCAATTCCACAAGAACAGCCTTAGCGAAAGGCTTCTTGAAGGGAAAGATGTAACTCTGTGAGATGAATTAACAGAACACAGAGCAGTTTCTCAGAAAGCTTCTTTCCAGTTTTGAACGGAAGATATTTCCTTTTTCACCATAGCCCTCTATGGGCTTCCAAATATCCCTTTGCCAATTCCACAAGAACAGCCTTAGCGAAAGGCTTCTTGAAGGGAAAGATGTAACTCTGTGAGATGAATTAACAGAACACAGAGCAGTTTCTCAGAAAGCTTCTTTCCAGTTTTGAACGGAAGATATTTCCTTTTTCACCGTAGCCCTCTATGGTCTTCCAAATATCCCTTTGCCAATTCCACAAGAACAGCCTTAGCGAAAGGCTTCTTGAAGGGAAAGATGTAACTCTGTGAGATGAATTAACAGAACACAGAGCACTTTCTCAGAAAGCTTCTTTCCAGTTTTGAACGGAAGATATTTCCTTTTTCACCATAGCCCTCTATGGGCTTCCAAATATCCCTTTGCCAATTCCACAAGAACAGCCTTAGCGAAAGGCTTCTTGAAGGGAAAGATGTAACTCTGTGAGATGAATTAACAGAACACAGAGCAGTTTCTCAGAAAGCTTCTTTCCAGTTTTGAACGGAAGATATTTCCTTTTTCACCATAGCCCTCTATGGGCTTCCAAATATCCCTTTGCCAATTCCACAAGAACAGCCTTAGCGAAAGGCTTCTTGAAGGGAAAGATGTAACTCTGTGAGACGAATTAACAGAACACAGAGCAGTTTCTCAGAAAGCTTCTTTCCAGTTTTGAACGGAAGATATTTCCTTTTTCACCATAGAACTCTATGGGCTTCCAAATATCCGTTTGCCAATTCCACAAGAACAGCCTTAGCGAAAGGCTTCTTGAAGGGAAAGATGTAACTCGGTGAGATGAATTAACAGAACACAGAGCAGTTTCTCAGAAAGCTTCTTTCCAGTTTTGAACGGAAGTTATTTCCTTTTTCACCATAGCCCTCTATGGGCTTCCAAATATCCCTTTGCCAATTCCACAAGAACAGCCTTAGCGAAAGGCTTCTCGAAGGGAAAGATGTAACTCTGTGAGATGAATTAACAGAACACAGAGCAGTTTCTCAGAAAGCTTCTTTCCAGTTTTGAACGGAAGATATTTCCTTTTTCACCATAGCCCTCTATGGGCTTCCAAATATCCCTTTGCCAATTCCACAAGAACAGCCTTAGCGAAAGGCTTCTTGAAGGGAAAGATGTAACTCTGTGAGATGAATTAACAGAACACAGAGCAGTTTCTCAGAAAGCTTCTTTCCAGTTTTGAACGGAAGATATTTCCTTTTTCACCATAGCCCTCTGTAGGCTTCCAAATATCCCTTTGCCAATTCCACAAGAACAGCCTTAGCGAAAGGCTTCTTGAAGGGAAAGATGTAACTCTGTGAGATGAATTAACAGAACACAGAGCAGTTTCTCAGAAAGCTTCTTTCCAGTTTTGAACGGAAGATATTTCCTTTTTCACCATAGCCCTCTATGGGCTTCCAAATATCCCTTTGCCAATTCCACAAGAACAGCCTTAGCGAAAGGCTTCTTGAAGGGAAAGATGTAACTCTGTGAGATGAATTAACAGAACACAGAGCAGTTTCTCAGAAAGCTTCTTTCCAGTTTTGAACGGAAGATATTTCCTTTTTCACCATAGCCCTCTATGGGCTTCCAAATATCCCTTTGCCAAGTCCACAAGAACAGCCTTAGCGAAAGGCTTCTTGAAGGGAAAGATGTAACTCTGTGAGATGAATTAACAGAACACAGAGCAGTTTCTCAGAAAGCTTCTTTCCAGTTTTGAACGGAAGATATTTCCTTTTTCACCATAGCCCTCTATGGGCTTCCAAATATTCCTTTGCCAATTCCCCAAGAACAGCCTTAGCGAAAGGCTTCTTGAAGGGAAAGATGTAACTCTGTGAGATGAATTAACAGAACACAGAGCAGTTTCTCAGAAAGCTTCTTTCC